>NC_067167.1:5238327-5504318 GCF_903995435.1 Acomys russatus | reverse complement strand
AAGTGGTGTCCAAGATAGCGAGGGCTACACTGAGAAATTCCATCTCAAAAAACCGTAGAGAGAGAGAGAGAGAGAGAGAGAGAGAGAGAGAGAGAGAGAGAGAGAGAGGAGAGAGGAGAGAGAGTAGAGAAGAGCGAGAGGAGAGGAGGGAGAGAGAGAGAGAGAGAAAGAAAGAAAGAAAGAAAGAAAGAAAGAAAGAAAAAAGAAATAGTTTGTGTTAGGATGCTGGCTATATTTACTAACAGATTATCTACAGCTTTAGTGCTGTTTGGCTAATGAAATGAGTCTTTGCTGTTTTGCTAACACTACAGCTAACATAATTTTTCAAAATGACACATTTGGTAAGAGGAGATCCTAATTGAGGAATTGTCTCCATCAGTTGGGTTGTATATGGTTGTGAAACATTTTATAAATTTCTAATTGATGTAGACACTCATCCCACTATGGGATGAATCACATATATTGCTCTGTACTATTCTTCTAATTCTTGTCCTCCTCAACCATTAGTTATTTATTGTTTACATATATATATATATATATATATATATATGTACATCATTGAATATAACTTGATTAGTCCATATAATGTTAATTGTTTGTATGTTTTCAGGGCTAAACATTTGGCATTGGACAAATAATTTATTTACTCTCCTCAGGGGAAGACCACATATTTAGTTTTAATGAACTTTTTATTATGTGGTATGATGGTGGTCAATCCAAGAGCAAATGACCACTAGATAAATATCCCAGTGCCAGATATAAGAACTATGATACTTCTTTTAAAAAATGACTTAGTTTGTATTCAGTTGAAAATATTAATATAGAGATAATGTTTTTAGAGCATAGGCTTTCATGCTTGTTAAATGTTGGTGCATTTAAATACATCAGTGGGAGTCATATGTTCTTTAGTATATTCTGAGGGCTTGAGCTTATCTCTTGTGCCAAGTGAAAAAAGTAACACTGTACAACAAATTAAAAAATCTCCTGTTTCTCAGAAACCATGAACATCTAATATTCTAGACAAAAGAGTATCAAATGTTTCCATTTGTGAAATCTCCAGCCTAAATTACCATAGCATACCAAATACACAATATGAGTCTATATGTGGTATTAATTTGGGGATAAGAAAAGTCATGTCATGAATACACATGGAAAATGAAAACAATATTCTTCTTTTGATTTGATACTAAAAACTAAGTAATATTAACTGGTCAAAACCTTCAAACTAGTAGCTTATTACTCACTACTTTCAATGGTCATAAGAAAAGTAGGCTTGCCAATGTGCTACTTTCGGTGGTGGGGCAAAAAAAAAATGATAGAAAACCACTGAATTTGAGCTGATGCCACATTGCATTTCTTGTCAGATGTGGATCAATGTTTGAAGTGTTCAAATTATCACTATGTCAACTCAGAGTGAACGTACTGTATCCAAAAAGCTGTGACATTTCTGGCTTATGAAAATCCCTTGGGGATAATACTGGCTACTATGGCCATGTGCTTTTATTCACTCAAGACTCCTGTTGTGAAGGCTAATAACAGTACACTCAGCTATATGCTGCTCATCTCCCTCACCTTGTGCTTTCTTTGCTCCTTGCTCTTCATTGGTAAACCCAACACAGCAACCTGCATCCTGCAACAGACCATGTTTGGAGTTGTTTTCACAGTGGCAGTATCTACTGTACTTGCCAAAACCATTACAGTGGTAACAGCCTTCAAGGCCACAGTTCCAGGAAGAAGGATGAGGTGGCTGCTTATATCAAGAGGACTCAAATTTATCATTCCCTTCTGTATGCTTATACAAGTTATCATCTGTGGAATCTGGCTGGGACTATCTCCTCCCTTTGTGGACACAGATGCACACTCTGAACATGGTAAGATCATCATTGTGTGCAATAAGGGTTCAGTCACAGCCTTCTACTGTGTCATAGGTTTCCTGGGGGCTCTGTCCATAGGGAGATTCAATGTTGCATTTTTGGTCAGGACCCTGTGTGACACCTTTGATGAAGCCCAGTTTCTGACATTCAGCTTGCTTGTGTTCTGTAGTGTCTGGATCATTTTCCTCTCTGTCTATCACAGTAGTAAAGAGATGGTCATGGTGACTGTGGAGGTTTTACCCATCTTAGCATGCACTACAGGACTTCTAAGCTGTATCTTTATTCCCAAGTGTATTACATTATTCTCATGAGACCTGATAAGAACTCATTTAAAGTCGAGAGAGAGACAGAGACAGAGATAGAGATAGAGAGACAGAGAGACAGAGACAGACAGAGAATTAAGTGGAAACAAGCAGTTTTTATAATACCTCATGTTACATATTTTAGGGTTTTGAGTATATAAACAGAAGTTTTCAGGTACAGCTACTGCACAACATAATATAATTCTACTAGGCTGATTGACTGGTTAGATATTAAGTGTTTGTGCCACTTTGGAATGTTATATGTCTAGAACAAAGTTATCTAGGACCATCTTAGCCTTCTAATCAATGAGCTCTAACTTATCTCTGGAAGGATGTGACTTCCAGATATAAATACTTTCACAATGCACAAAAGTATCTTAGATTTCATCAAACCAAAGATCAAGATAACATAAAAAAAAAAAATCAGATGCTAGTCATAGCATAGATTCCCCAAGTTTGCTGTAACTTGACCACATGATTTTTCCAGAAATGTATTTTGAAAACATCTTGACTTATGGATTAATTCATTCTTAACTATGAAAACTACAAGAAAGTATCATCATATTGAAAAATATTACTTGATGGAACCTAGGCTCTCAGGTAATGGTCACTCATATTTAGACCCAGCATAAAATCTTTAAGATAAAAGCTATTTCTTTGTTTACTTCTTTATAATATCAGAAACTGAGAAAAATATAAGTGGATGTTTCCTTCCAATCCCAACAAGTAACTATAATCATGGGAGCTGACTACTCCAGATTGTAAATTGGCTAGAATTCAGTATCACTATGAAAATACAACTCTAATGTGTTTGTGATGGTATGGCGGACAACTTTAATTAAATTATAAGACTTCAACTTACAGTTGTTAAATACATCTCCTGGGCAATAGTCCTGAGGTAAATACAAAAAGAAAGTCACCTAAGCAACAATATTCAGGTAATCTGTTATCTAACATAGTTGCTCCATCTCCAGGTGACGCAGAATTTTGATGTTATTATATCACCACTGTAATGTCCTCCTCCCTTGAATGTAACTCAAAATAAACCTACTTCAACAAATGTTTTTGAGATTTTTTACTATAACCTTGTTAGATGTCAAGTCCTCATTATATTTTACAGTTTTGGTCTCCAGTTTTTATTACTTGATGTAACATACAAATTTATGTATAAATAAAAATATATATTTCTTAATACATAAACACAACATGATCATTCTATGTAATGTTACTTATATGTGTGTCATTACTGAAAAACACAACCATTCAAAATGTCCCTTTTTTGAGCCAAGTCCCAATAGATACATCTACAAAACAATTTGAAAACTTAAGATTCAGGGTTTGAAATTGTATCAAGATTTGAGTGAACTTTCAGGACAAAAATATGTGGCAGGATCAGATTATATGCAAGAGAACAATTAAGTTACTAATGTCAATTAGTGAAAAGAAATGTTTGGTTGCAAGAGGAATACTGACATGTGGGAGGTGCAAAACCCTCGGCAATCAACCAGGAAAAATTGTATACATAGAATTCTCTGGGCCAGAAAGAAATAGCTTGTCAGAAACAACAAAGCTATAGGGACAGAACACAGAAAATACCATCAAAAGCCTCAGACATCACAGAGATGCAACATTTATTGTTTTTCCTGTTGGTTTTAAATATTTCTTTAGTCCTATCTTTCTTTTTCTGTGGTCCAGTTTCCACCTTCTTGAGTGATGATGTTTATTTCCTTTTGGGGTAAGGGAGTAAGATTACACCTAGGGCATCGTACATGCTAGTTTTGTTGTCTATGGCTGTGGTACATCCACAGGTGGGATTAGTTATTCTATACTGGAAATGAAGATATACTTTTAAATTTTCCATGGCGTCACAGCTACGACAATACTTTGAATTTAAAAGAATTTGGACTTTAGATTTTGGAGATTTTTAAAAATATTAAAGAATGTAAGAATTTTTCCAGGTGGTGAGTGAATTTCGCATTATTATAACAAGTTTAAATTTCAGGATTTTAGAGTAGAATGTTATGATCTAAAGCTGATAGGTTTGGATGTTGCATCAATATGGAATTAAGTCGTGGCTGCTAATTTTAATTTCTAGCATTATTGTATTTAGAATACTATTAAAGTGTGGGGTTCAAGGTGCAATTTAAACTTTAGTAATGTTTCTTTTATGAGTGTGGGTGCTACTGTATTTGGGGCATATATGTTCAGAATGGAGACATAATTTGGGTTCATTTTTTCTTTGATGAGTATGATGTGTCCTTCCCCATCTCTTTTGATTAGTTTTTGTTGGAAGTCTATTTTATTAAATACTAGAATGGATAATCCAGGTTGTTTCTTTGGTCCATTTGCTTGGAATACCATTTCCTAGGCCTGTACTCTAAGGTAATGTTACCTAAGGTGTGTTTCTTGTATGTAGCAGAGTGATGGGTCCTGTTTTCATAACCATTCTGTTAGCCTGTGTCTCTTTATTGGGGAGTTGAGACTATTGATTTTGAGAAGTGTTAATGATCAGTGGTTATTGGTTTCTGTTTTTATGATGTTCCTGGTAGTAGTGTGTGTTTTTTTCTTTTTGTTTTGTTTTGTTTTTGTTTTTGCAGATGTGAAGTTATTTATTTCCTTTGTTTTCATGTGAAAACTTCCCTCCTTGGGCTGTAGTTTTCTTTCTGGTATCTTCTGTAGTGCGATATTTGTGGTTAGGTACTGTTTGAACTTGGTTTTGTCATGGAATATCTTGTTTTTTCCATCTATGGCATAGTAGTCTGGGTTGGCATCTGTGGTCTCTTTGTGTCTGCATGACTTCTCTCTGAGCTCTTCTGGCTTTCATAGTCTCTGTTGAGAAGTCAGGTGTAATTCTTATAGGTTTGCCTTTATATGTGTCTTGACCTTTTTCTCTTGCAGTTTTTAATATTCTTTCTTTGTTCTGTACATTTGGTGTTTTGATTATTATGTGGTGGGAGAATTTTCTCTTCTGGTCCAATCTATTTGGAGTTCTGTAGGCTTCTTATATATGTATAGACATTATTTCTGTAGGTTGTAGAAGTTTACTTCCATGATTTGGTTGAAAATATTTTCTGGGCTTTGCATTTGGGAGTCTTCTTTTTCTTCGATCCCTATGATTCTTAGGTTTGATGTTCTCATAGTGTCCCAGATTTCTTGGCTATTCTGTGTCAGGAGCTTTTGAGATTTAAGATTTTCTTTGTCTTCTGTATCCATTTCTTCAGTCATATCTTCTGTCCCTGATATTCTTTGTTCCATCTCTTGAATTCTGTTGCTAATTCTTGTGTCTGTAGATCCTGTTCTCCTCTCTCATGTTTCCATTTTCTGGATTATCTCAGTTTGAGTTTTCTTCATAGGTTGTATCTCCATGTTTAGGTCTTGAAACCTTTTATTCATTTCCTTCTCCTGTTTGATTGTAGTTTATTCAAGTGATTTGCTCAATTCTTTCATCTCTTTCTTTGTGTATTTCAGATCTAGTTTGAGGGATTTATGTTCTTCCTTTAAGGCCTCTAATATTTTCAAAACCTCAGATTTTAAATCCATCTCTTATGTGTTGGCTGAGATAGTATCTCCCAGGCTTGTGGTGGTGGTGGGACTGCTGGTTTCTGGTGGTATTAAATGGTCATGGGGATTGTTGCTTATGTTCTTACACTGACCCACTGTGATGTCTCTGGTTGGAGAGTATGTATGTCCAGTGCCTGCTTGGACCTCAGAACTATCTGTGGATTTGCTGCCTGACCTGAGGTCAGACCCACTAATGTTTCCAATTGTGGAATTTTGTAGGTGCCAGAACCACAGACACTGGTGAGTTTTCAGTCCCCATCTAGTTCTGTGTCCCAGGGAGATCACATCTGCCCACCAGATATGCATGTGGTGCTAGCATTAAGAGGCTCTGCACTTGTTTCTGTGGGGACCAGGGACTTTGTGGTTTTTCTGGGTGGCCAGAGGCTGGACCCAACATTGCTCTACAAAATTTTGACCCCTCTCACCTGTGTGTCACCATTGCTGGTGTTTTGTAGTTCTCAGATAAGTCCCTAGGTTAATGAAAAGTGACTGCTCTCCTACTGACCAAACAAGGTGTTTGTTAGGTGCTGCCATCTTGGATCCTCCAACAAACCATTTTTAAGGGCAGGCCCCATGATCTGCTATGGATGCTGAACAAGAGGCAAATTCAGCATCATGTTGGAAGGTTCTTTGCCTCATAATGCAGTGTCAGACATTTATTCATTCATTTATTTTATTTTCAAAATACTTTAATTGATTTATTTCTTTTATTGAAAATAAGTTTTCCATACAATATATTCTGATTATGGTTTCCTGTTCCTTTTCTGTCTTTCACAAAAAAAAACCAGACATCTATAAAATCATAATAAAGTAAAATATAGCAAACAAATTGTAATATTACAAAAAAAATAGAACAAAAAGAGTCAAAGAACACACAGACATACATCTTCATAAATCGCAGTCACAGAAATTACAAAACAGAAGCCATAATACAAGAACAAATGATTGATAAGTTAGAGAAAGAGAATGCCTTGACTCAACATTATGAGACAAAGTACCTCCAGTGATGCCATTGCGTTCATTTTGTGTTGACTATCTACTGGTAGCATGAGACCTACCATAAACAGTGGTTTGTTTCCCCAGTGAAACTCTCTTGAAAAAAATTTTTTCATCTTCAAATGGCTATCAGTTTTATCTAGTTTCTCTTAGAAATAAGGCAAGTATCCAGTTCTCCTTTCCACTCTAGGACCTATCTGATATCGACATGTGTAGGCCCTGTGCATGCTGCTGTGGTATCTGTGAGTTCATATGTGTTCCAATCTTGTGCCTAGAAGGACCTGATTTCTTCATGTCTTCCATCTCCTCTGGATCCTAGACTTTTTCTGCCTCCTTTTTCTCAGAGTTCTCTGAGCCTTGTAGGGACAGATTGTAACAAAAACAGTAGCATTTGGTTTTATCCTAGGGCCATGAGTTATCTAATCTCAGGTTCTTGGCTACCTATGCAACATTGGTATGGGGTCTATCTCACAGAGTGGGCCATAATTCAACTTGGATATTTATTGTTTACTCTCATAAACATTGTGATACCATTGCCCTAGTATATTTTTCAGGCAGGTCACCATTGTAAACCAAAAGTATTGTTTCTGGCTTGGTGTTTATTTTTTGTTTGTTTGTTTGGAAGCATGCAAGTAACCTTCTGCTTCAAAGATGCCACCAGTATGTAAATATGAAAGCTCTATGTGTGCACCAGCTCAACTTCTTCATTTTCAGTTTTTTAAAATACATTTATTTTGTTACACATCTATAAAACAAACTACATACAGCAGGGAGAATGGTGTGACAATCATGAGTTCTATAAATGTTATGTTCATGGTGATTTGACTCTTTGTATTTGTCCAGCTTGAAGTAAATGTCTTTCCTGTCTTGTTGGGTCTAAATTTCTGAATGAAATTCAATATCTATCTTATCTCAACTCTAGTAACTTAACTTCTTTATCTTGATCTAAAAAGATCTTATCCCCTAAACAACTAAACTTGATTGCAAAACTATACTATCTCTCCTTCAATGCCCCTCAGAGACTTAAGAAGGAATAAAACTTAAATTCCTGAGTGAACCAGCAGTGCACTTCCAAAATGTGCAAATTGATTTAGATGGTTTACTGCCTAAACAGTCATCCAAATTTCTCTATAACATTGAAGCCTCATCTTTGGCTTTATGGCCCAATATCTCTACCAGACTTATTCACAAGACAGGAAATATTGAGGACTTGCTTCCCCTGTCTTGTCAGAGTGCAGCCATCAACTCTGCATGCATCTAAGCTGCCCATTTTTAGGCAGAATTCTGTTTGTGGCAGGAACGAAGACATTTTACCCAGTGGCTTGTTTGCTGGCACGGACCACCGAGGGGGCTTCTAGCCGTGGAGAACAAAGGTCCGAGGATATCAGGTGGGGATGGATTCAGTGCGACAGACACGAACACAAGGGAGGTTCAATGCTGCTGCCAAAATCTTTACTTGAGCACGGTGGTTTATACAGTCATGACAGGAACTTCTGCTAGCTACAAACCACAGTTTAAGAGATACAGATCAGGTTCCAAAGTGTAAAGTACAGCAATAATCAGAAACTAAAAGTACAACAAGGTCCTCTGGCTATGCACAAGGGCCAGAGACAGACTGCGGTTAATTACCTCAGAAGGTGGCATGAGCTTTTCTTAGAATTCCCAGTCAGCCAGGCTAAGCTGGCTCCTTTCTCAGGCATGTTATTATTAACAGCTTTTACCCATGAGAGAAGTACAAGTCTGCATGTCTGCAGCCCATACTTAGATAAAGTTGTTATATTCCTTTACACATCTTAATATTTCTGATAGTCCCATACATTGTAAACCAAACAATCCCACGGGGTGCCATACTTTACTACCACCTTGGTGAGTTGTGCAATTACGTCTTTTTTCTCTGCTGCAGTTAAAGTGCACCATGGAGGTCTGGCCCTCAAGATTCTTTCCCAGGGACTCAGGTCCTAATATCTTATCTTTTTATCATCCTTAGTAACCCATCGTGTTAAATCCTCATCATACACTCCTATATATGGTAATAGAGGGTAGGGAGTGGTTCTTAGAGCATATGGTCCTCTGTATTTGGGTCTCTGCCACCATTTCCCTTCAATCTAGTCCTAAATTGTCCCATTTTCTGTTTTACTGGGAACTCCCAGGACTGCTTCATTCTCCTCGCTATCCTCACATTCCTGGATATTCCTTCTTTTCCTAGAATTCTTTAGCCTATACTCCAGCTGATGCCATTTGTCAAGTGCCTCCTGTACAGTCGCATTTTTTTTTTCTGTGTCAACTGCACAAACACCTTCACCCCAAGGTGTAGTTCCATTTACAGTCATGTTTCTGGTACTGTTTAATATGAGACGTTCAGCTTTCTGTGGAACTACTTCATCCACGGCCACCATTGGTTCATTTCCCGATGGGCTCACATCAGGTTTCTCAGTTACTGAGATGTTCAGAGGGTAAGAACAGCCTTGCCCTGGAGGTGGACTTAATAAGAATGCGTGAGTGATTATAGAGCAAGGAAGGAGGAAAAGCAGAAGTAGGCCAATAACTAGGCTCTGTATACCCAATACTCAGGATGCTCGTCTCAACAAATACCTGGGCTTCTGCCAGGGACCCTCGCGAATCTGGTTGCCCATCACCTGATCGATGTTCAAGCATCCTCCAAGCCAATAAGGTTGCATGTCACACAGACTCTAGCGGAGTGGGTGTGGCAGTTTGCCACATTTGAAGTCATCTCCCTAGGGAGGCTCTTTGATGCTTATCATCTTCTTCAAGGTAAGTTGGGTGTTGGCAGGAGTTAACTTGTTTTGTTGTCAAAGAAATTTAAGATTACAAAAACGTCTTTAAATGCCACATTCTGTGTGTTTCTGGGGGTTTTGAAGACCTTATTTAACTATTTTACCTAATATATTGATAGAGTCATATCTATCTGTTAGACCTAGATATATTCTTGTGATAAAATCTGACAAGCATTTGACATGTCCATGTTTTGTATCAATATACTAAATTCTATAGAAATGACTTAGACATAACCTTCATTATGAGTAACAATTAAGGCCTTGAGTAAAAGAATTGATTCAATCATCTAGCTTTCGTTCTATCCTCCCTCTATGTTCTTATGTCTCCCTTTCTTTCTTTTCAGAACCTATCTCCTTACCTACATAGGCAAGATAAAGGAAAAGAGAGACATCCTTGAGTTTCACCTAGTTTTTATCTGTATAAGATCAATAATGACTTATGACCACCTGCCGATGAGAATAAGCATTTGTAGACCAAGATAGCAAACAGAAACCAATACAACCCTCCTTAACGGGAATGGAGCATCATTCTCTTAAGGTTTCTTCATGGCGCCAAGTGGTGTAGACCTTGTCTAGAAGCCAGGGTAATCGAGTCAGGGAATTGAGCTGACTTCTTAACCAGAAACACGAAGATTCCCACCTGCCCCCTGCAGCTGGAGAACCCCACAGTTCAAAAGGAACAAACTACGGTAACCTGCACACCATTTTCAGTTTTCTGTCCAGATTCCTTAAACAACGGGGTCTGTCTGTCAGTTTTTGTGTTTTTTTAGAACAAAAAAAATACATTTGGAAATAGTCTGAATGTTTGTGGGTTCCAATGGGACCTCTTTGACCAAGAACTCAATTAGATGTAACTAATTCATAGTCCTGGAAGCTTCATTTGATCATGAGAGGTGTCCAATTTGGGCTCAGTCTCCCCTGTTGCTTGGCAATTTCACCTAGCTTACCTTTATATGTGTATATAACTTAGTAATCTTCTACTGTATTATGTTACCATAATGACCTCTCTAATGACCCTGAATTTTAGCTGTGCTCTTCACTATTCCCTATGTTACCCACTCTTCTTTCTCTTCTGTTTTTGACCCTCCTTTTACAGTCCCCTACCTACACCTACAGCCATCCTTGACTATTTATCCTATTCTCCTTTTATAGGAGAACTATTCATCTTCCCTGCACCTCCATTGTCATTGATTCCATACCTAACCTCTGTGGTTACATATATTGTAGCTTGCTTATCAGTGACCTAACAACTAAAATCCACATATGAGGAAATCCATAAAATATTTGTCTGGGTTTCCTCACTCTTCTAGATTTCACATAGAAATAGTAGATAAAGTTTGTTCATCTTTCCAGCTTTCCTGGTTCCAGCTTTCCACCATTTCCAACAATTCTTTATGTAGGGCCAAGGCCTTATGGGATGTCTCAAATTCACTTTAATATACCTACTGTTGTCATTCTATTTTAGCTCATATTTGGGTAGTCATGTTGGTGAGAATTTATGAGTGCAGTTCCTGATATTACCAGGAGACATATGTCAAAGCAAACATCTTGGTCCTCTGTCTTCTATGATCTTTCTTCCTTCTTTTCTAAAATGTGCCCTAAGCCTTAGGTATGGGAATGTTTTGTAGATATATCTATCATTGGAATTTGGGCTCCATAACTCTGCATTTTGATTGGCTGTGTTTTTTTTTATAGTGGAATCTATCTATTTGCAAGAGGTTTTTT
This sequence comes from Acomys russatus, assembly GCF_903995435.1. Taxonomy (NCBI): domain Eukaryota; kingdom Metazoa; phylum Chordata; class Mammalia; order Rodentia; family Muridae; genus Acomys; species Acomys russatus. The sequence goes on along the minus strand of NC_067167.1, from coordinate 5,493,065 downwards.
TTTTTTTTATGAAGGGTGAAACATACAATTTTCTGTGGGCATCAGCACATTTTTAATATATTGTTTTTAAGGATTATATTGGTTTATTAAATTATCAGTTGTAGGTTCTCATCCATAGCCATAATTTCACTAGCACTGAGTTGTTAGCTAGATTTCAAATACCAGGCATAGTATGTGGCTTTTTATGCATGTAACCATCACCCTAAGATAAATACTTTTTTAGAAGTTTAAAAAAGGGATTGTGCTTCTGAGATTTTCTTGGACTTCATAAAATGGCTTTTGAAGACGTTCCTTCCATTCCACTACTCAGCACAGATACTCCCAAACTTCCTTATCTTACTTACCCAACATTTTCCTCTTCCTCACTCCCTCTCTTTCTCCCTTACACCATCTCTCCATTCCCCTGTTCTTACAAAGTTCAATTTATGTCAACTACTTATGGCTATAAAGCTTTGTTTTGAATGTGTTAGATAAGCAAAAAGTCACACGATTAAAGAAAACTGACTGTACTTTTCCCAATAGAGTCATTACCAATAACGTCTCAGATGAGGGTGGGCCTATATATCCATTTCCTTTACCATATCCAAGCTGAGATTTTGCCTGGTTTGAGTTTAAAGTCGTATGTGTACTGGCCCTGTGATTTTTCAGAAAACATTGTTTCCTTGAAGTCCACCACCATCTTACAATCTTCCCACCTCCTCTTTCATGAATAATCCAGAACCTTCAAGGAAGATATGTGAATAGACATTCCATTTAGGGTAAAGCACCTCTCAGTTTCTCCCTTCCATACACAACGGCCAAATGTGCGTTTCACTTGCTTTTCTTGTGGTGCAAAAAAAGAAGCTTCTCAGAGGTATGCTGAGTGAATCTCTAATCATGAATATTTCAATAAGTCACTAAGAATTATTTTAATGCTGTATCTATTAAAAAGAATAAGAATTTTAGGCTCTTCCTAGTGTTTGTAGCCAATATGGACACAGGATCTTGACGTGTTTAACAGTTCCAAGTATCAGTACTATTTCATTTAGGTGGTCTTAAACCTCATCAGAAATTGACTGCTTATCCTGTAATATTAATGCAACTCCCAAACCAGCGTGCACATCCTCCTAGGCAGATTGCTTCTTGTAGCTCGCAAGGTTCACAGCTGGATGAGAGCGATGGTTGCACATCGTCTCCACCTTTAAAGTCCACTTATAAGTCTACTTAATGTTCCCTAAATGTACCTCGTCATAGCATCATCCATTAGAGCATTGATGGCTTCTCAGAAGCTACATGTTCAAAGAAAACTGACTCCCTGTTTAGTTTAATTCCAATTGCTATTCCTGAAGGGATCAGCCTTCACGATCTTATAGCTCATCCATAACGGGAGTTGGATGGGATTGAACTTTTGTGTGTCCTGTGCGTGAAGGCACATCTTTGAGTGTATGTACACAACACCACTATCACATCTGGAAACTAGGAGTTTTTTTGCCATGATAAAGGAATCAAACATAAATTCCCCCTTTGTGCTATAGGCTTTCAATATCATGAGAAAATGGTTAGTTACTCCCATAACTACTGTATACAAATAAGCATATATTTCTAAGACAGCCATTATTCTACAGCCAATGAGTCAAATATAGGTAAGTGTTTATAACAATATCATGATATACATGGTCTGTGTGAGAGACCCAAAATTTTGGGTTAACCAGCTAGCAAATAGCCATAAAAGGCTTTATTGTCAAGAAAAAAGAAGTCAACATGTTCATTGTAAATGTTTCTTTGAGCACAAATGAAAAATGCTAAAATGTCAATGTCACAGCTGCAGTAGTTAAATGAGTGAGGTTTTCTGTGGGTTTATAAGTGTTGAAGACAGAGGATTCCACTACCTATTCATTCCAAGTCAGCTTCCTCAAATCCCCTCAAGAAACCTTCAAAAATATTTTACCCTCAAGCTTCAGAGATGAGGGTCTCTGTACAAATGACAAATATATGCTAGATAAATATGTTTGAATGATGACCATCCTCTATGCCTTTTCTTCTATTATGTCATCCAAGTCCAAAAATAGGAAAGTCATAGGGACCAACAGAAATGGGTATTATTGTCAATAAGTCATTGGCACAGGAACCATTTGATATGATGCAAGTGGGTTGTTTCTGAGGGTCAAACATAACTCTGAATGGCCTCATTGTGAAAGGTTTCCTGTCTGTACATAGAGAACAATACCCCCAGTGTCCAACATAGTGAGGGTCAGAGCATATATACAGTGTCCATTGGAGTCATGTGGCATTCACTGTTATGCTAATTGGTATCTGTACATACCTCATTGATGAATATTTGCATTGTCTGGTGATTCAAAAATGCAATAATGTCATGAATCATATGAGCATAAGCAACCAATTTTTTTTTTAAGCAACCAATTTTTGATTGAAGCTGATCCTACCACACATTAAGACTGCGATTCCTAGGACTGTGTGCCTGGTCAAAGGCTTGTGGCTATGGAGGTTGCAGGTGCTGGTGGTAGAATCCAGTAATGAGTTTTTTTTTAAACAGGTACGCACTGGACCAATATTATTATAATTAGGTACTGAAAATGCAAACCCTTACCTAACCCTTCAAAGGTATGGTTAAAAAAAAAAAGCAATATTTTAAATTAATTACTATCATAAGCAGTGACTTAAGTTAATACAAAATGTAAAGGAATTACAGGTTATATACGAACCGTTGGTTGAATTGCTTTATTCAGCACTCTTCAATATGTTAACCTTCCTCATTTTTCTGTTTTTTAACAACAAACACAGGGGAATTCCATGGGCTGGTAGATTCTTCTGTATGTTGCACTTGGAGCTGTTCTTGTACCAGCTGCTCAAATGCCTGTAATTTTTCTTTTCATAATCAGGGAATATTTCTCTACCTATATAGGCTTGTTAGTCAACCATTTTAAGGGTAGGGCAATTATATTTTAGCAGTGGTCTCTCATCAGTTTGGAAACCTAATCCTTGTGATGTCTTATGTTTGGACAATGGGCACAGCCTATAGTAGTTTTTTTTTATGATACATTATTGTTTTTAATTTACGGGTATTGTTAGTATTATTAGTATGCTGGGCTAGCAATCAATTAAGACACTGACACTTGTTATATTTTAAAACAGCCTTAGTTAACTTGGGGCAGGGGAAACACTAATCCCCTAAACTACATCCCATAGTGGGGCAGGTATGTGATACCTGCCTCAATCCCATGCTATCAGCTTCCAATAACTTTTCTCAATCTACCTTCCATCCATAACACCAAATACTAATGTTCTTCAGTTGTGCCGGATTCTCCATCCACACCTGCCATGTGTTTCTCTTCCATCTAAACCATAGCATCCTTCCTCTCTTTGAGTATTTCTCCTTCCTCCTTATGGCAATCTTTTTTCTTCTTCCCGGGATTCCTCTCTCTCCCAAGCCCCACTTATCTCCTTTGCCATGCCCAGGTGGGATGGCTTTTTATTAACCAAAAGGTGGGTTACAGAGACAGCAAGCAATAATGAACATCAAAATACATCAGACCATCCTCTAACATTACATGTTAATACCTTCCACAGGATCATTTATCCTATCCCACCTAATTTCATCATGAGCTGTCTCTAGGATTTCAGGAATATTGTGAGTACCCCATTGTAAGAAATCCCTCCCCATAAATTCATGGGTATGTCAGCTACATAAGGTCTTAATTTGTCTCTTTGAGAGTCTTGTCCCACAGATTTTTTATTTGAGATAATTTGCAATATCTATAAACTATCTATAAACCCTCTAAATTGTTCATTAACACTTCCAAGATTGTTTGGAAATGATGTTCATGTCACCTCCTGTATCCCCAAAACCTTCGATTTCTCCACAGTTCACCTGAAATTTGAATTTTGGTCTCTGTTTACCACTGTTTGCCAGAACACACATTTTCTATTACTTGTTAACCCTCCAGTTCTTTCTACTTGTGTGGCTTTGCTCTTATTGTAGGGAAACAATAGCAACTGAACAAGTCTATCCTGTGCAGTAATTTGCATTTCTTTTTTTTTTTTACATAGCCCATAGTTTCAATTTCCTCTTTTAAATACCCATTTTACACTACCTGGATGTGCAACGAATCCTTGAAAAATCAATCCACTTCTTCCCAAGATTATCTCTACTCCCCATGAAGGCAAAGGACCATAAATACCAGTGGTAAATTTGTAACATGGAATAATTGATGATAGAACAAGAGTTTTATCTGTGGCTCAACCTAGGGCAGTGCTCACTTCAGTAGCATACATAAGATCAGCAATACTCACTTGCAGTTTTTAATATTCTTATTACCTCTTGAATGACCATATAAAAATGAAGAGTATTTTTTTTCTGCAGGACTTTGACCTAACAGCCACCTCCACCTCATTTCCTGACAGCAAAAAAAAAAAAAAAAAAAAAAAAAGAAACGCCTTGATCACTTGTACTTTGTTTTGTGGCAGGAAGTACCATATTTCTCACAGTTAATACATTGGATGTTTTGAGATCTGAGACATTTAGTGGCTTGGTCACATTTTTTTTAATGGCTGAAACTGCCAAAAGTAAAGCACGAATGTCTTTTGATATCTGAAGCCTCTACCTCTAGTTTGTACTATAATATTGGCATAATATTTGTGAGAGACAATATCAGGTGTGTCTCTTATCTACTCCTCCATTGGAAATGCCTATGCCTTTAATAATCCAATAACTCTTTTACATCCAGCGTTTATATCTGAAATTTAAAATCTCTATCAACAACTGTCACACATCAGGGTCTGATATGGCTTTGTTGATAAGTGAAATACATCTATGCAAGAAATCTGTGAAGGTTCCCAAGAGTATTGTACAGTCTTAGTAAACAAGGTAGATCTTCTCCTGGGCTCCTCAATTTTGTCCCAAAGTCTTAAAGCCATCAAGTTATATTGTTTTCTAATGACATTAGCAGGCATGTGCTGTATATTTACTTGGAAGACAGATGGTGATTTTGTAATCCCAGACAACCCTCCTCTGGCAGGGCAGTTGTCTTAATATTACCCGCTTGTCTCTAAACAGGCTGTTATTTACAGCCCTGTCATTCTCCTCCTCATCCTCCTCTTTCCTGTAGCACAACCAACTCCTGCTCCACTTGGAGATACCAAGATTTGTAACTGAAAGTGTGTGGTGCTGGTCAGGCCTGCTCTCTGCCTTCTACCCTCGTTTGCTTCCCTCTTTTGTTCTGCTCAGTCATTGGTTCCGAACCTTTTACTTCTTCCTCATCCAGTGCTACTCACTCCACAAGTGCTTCCATTTCTACCTACAATTTTTCCAGTTGCATAGTCAGCTCTTCAAATCTTTCAAAAATGAACAAATATAGTGATACTTTTTGCCTTTTCATTTTGCCCACTTTTTTGTTTCTTATATTTTTCATTTCTACCTGAAACATGTTTAACTGCTTAGCCATGCTCCCAACTAATTTTTTGAGACAGAATATTGGAAAGAAGAAGAAGAAGAAGAAGAAGAAGAAGAAGAAGAAGAAGAAGAAGAAGAAGAAGAAGAAGAAGAAGAGAAAGAAGAAATCTGAGTATAAGGAGAAAGAGGAAGCGAAGGAAGAAAGGAAGGATGTGGGTTAGTCCTGTGTGTTTACTATTTTTGGACTGGGATGATGACACAAGGATACCAGGAACTTAAGAATATGATCTTCAGATATATGTGTTTTTCCCTTGGATAGAAAACCTCAGGTGTAAAGCCTGAGGGTAGAAAGTGATGAAGATTTCTCCAGGGGACTAAGCAAGATGACCTGGAATGAATAGGGAGTAGAGTGGCCTCCACTGTCTGCAATGATTATAAACCCACAGACAGGCATAAATATTCACCTACTGTAGCTTGGCACCTGGCATCAGTGCAAGTTCTATTTGTGCTCAAAGGAACACGCACAATGCCCACTTTGATTTTATTCTTCTTGACTCTTAATTTTTCTTTGCTCCTATGCAATTTAGTTATGCCAGACTGTTTCACCTCTTTGGGAGACAATGTATACCAGGATGGAGACGTGGTGATAAGTGTGTTCCTACCTCTTTATACCTATCAAACCTCCCCACACATTAAAGGGTCAGAGAACACAGAAATTTTTCCAAGGTAAGTGTTTCCTTCTTTCTCTTTCTAGCCCAAATTTCCAAGGTGAACCCCTAATGTAGCTCATCTTTTCATTCTCCGTAGTGCTCCTCCCTAACATTTGCAAGAGTTTTTCAGCTTCATCTATTGTCTTCTATATTCATGGGTAAAGTCTGAACACAAACCTCTCCAGCCAGTTCCAACACACACACAACTCTCTGACATCTGCCATGCAGGAGGCAAATGATGTAACTTAGAAACATAACTTGAGGCATATTTAGAGTTAGTTCATTACTGAAATAAGATAACACAGTGTATCTTCTACAAAAGAGGGTACTCTGGAGGCTTCTTTTGTGCACTTCCTAATGTCTGTAGTGACTGGATTTGACTGATTGTGCCACATTCCTTGAAAGACTACTTACAGTATTTACTTATACAAACTCTTTGGAAATCACTTTTTACTACACTATGGACCTCTTCCCTTTTGGGCCATAAGCTAGGCCAGGGACTGCTGTGTCATTTCCATTCAGTCCAATAATATGATTGATTCAGGTGCAGGGACGTCCTTTTGATTGTAAAAATGTCACCACAGTAATAACAAAACTGATTAATAAAAGGATGAAACAGACTTGTACAGAGCTTGAACAGAGATGATGCCATTGAAAGCAGATATTGCAGCTCCTGTTAGACACTGGTGTTACAGGTGTCTGCTGTACACAGTGGGGAAGAGAGGAGGCAGGAAGTAATGGCAAGCATCCCTGCTTAGAAGCTACCTCATCTTCCCCCAGCACCTGGTTTTTTTTGTTTTTTGTTTTTGTTTTTGTTTTTCATCTTTACATTCTCTTTGGCTTTCTCCTGTTTGTCTCCGTTTCACTTTCTGTAACTCTGTCAGTCACACATGCATGCTTCTGTCATGCATTACCCTGCTGTTTTGACTCCCAAGGCTGCTGCTCCTTGACTTAGGGAGATACAATTATATCAGATTTTCAGGTTGATTTTTGGAATTTCTGACACAGATGCCCTAGGCACCTTAATACAGCACTCATTATTGGCACATGTTGAATTTGTTAATAATTTCTCTTTCCAGCATGGAGGGCAAACTAATTACTTAAAAATCTGACATGTAATAAACTCAGGTGTAATGTTTTAATCCTTTGCCTAGTTTTGTGTATGGACCGATTATAATTTTATATTTTCATGGAGTGCAATGTGATAGCTGTGTGAACAACAGGTATGACATCAAACCGCATAAAATGCATCACCTTTAGCAATGAGCCTTTTGGCAAACTCTACAATTGCAAATCATATCAGCCGTGCTTTTTCTATCTCCATGGCATACCCTTAGTGAAGGCATTATTAACCATGTAAGGCATTTTTCCTTCATAGTGTGTCTACAATAATTTTCATAATTTAAAGTAAAGACATGTCATTGCTTACTTACTATGCCTACAAATTTTTGTTGATGCTTTGAGTGGTTATATATGTACACACTATATTGAGAATATATTCTTTCAGGAACTGCTATTTATCATACCTCTTTAATCTGTCATTTTTAAGTGAAATATTGCACATTTGTTTACAATGTCTATAAAAGGACTGTATCTACTGTGTGTTTTACACGCTTTTGAGTGTGGTTTGTTTAAGCATGAGAAAAGCATATGTAGTTAAAGATTTTTTTTGTTTAGTAAAGTGGTGGTTGTAGTCTAAGATGTAGACTTTCATTAAGCTTGGGGAATTGACTCAGTTTCCATACCAGGCATAGCTTACCTCTTGTTGAAAATGTATTAAGTCCAATTAGATCTCTATCTGCTTTTATGCAGCTTACCCAACTGATTGTTTAACAAACAATTGTGCCTTAATTTTGTCATTTCATCATAAATTAATTAGAAATGCTTGTATTTATTTTATGTGGAATATTAGTATATACACTGAGCTTTATAAAAAAGAGGTCATTCATTTTTAGCCTAAGTGAGTAATGTTTTATCTTCTTCACTGTATTTTAAATATGTATGTGAGCATGTGTGTGTGTGTTTTTTTCTTTGTGTCTGTGTGTGTATGTGTATGTTTTCTCTTTGTCTTTGTGTTTGTGTGTGTCAGTAAGGACACACATATGAGGACAATCATATGCATTTCATTGACCTGTACTTTCTTTAAGACATGTTTGTTTCATATTCTGCTGTGTATGCCAGGCAATCTAGACAATGATGTTCTCATGTGTCCCCCATCAATGTACTGTTGCAAGGCTTGATTTTACAAGCCAGCTTCAATATACAGGTTTTTGTTGGTTTCAGGGATTCAAACACAGACCCTCACAGTTGTGCTGTAAGGATGTTACCCACTGAGTTATGTCACCTGACCTTTATTAATTTTAATTCATATTAGTGTCTAATACCTTCCATATGCCATTCTCATTAAATTGTGACTTATTATATATTTAAAATTTATCTCTTTCTCTATATATTTATCTATAACTATCTATATCTAATCCACTCAGTATATACAAATTTACTTTTAGGTATGTTTTCAGGGATGACCCTTACATAAACAACTGATGTCCCCTCACTTGTGTAAGAATATTTCTCTCACTCTCATCATTTCTTAGTTGCCTGCAGTTTTTAGTCTACAGTTTCTCAGTAGAAGATGACATATTTCTGTTTAGTCATATATATTTCTGTTTGCTAAATATTTCCTATGGTCTGTGTGTAGACTGTCCTCCCATGGCCCAGATACACAGTGATGTCTGCTCTTCTTTGGTTCTAGAAGTTGCTGAAAATAAATTGACCCGACCTGCGGGGTTTGACTAAAACTCAGGAGGGAGGTCATCTGTTGAGAATGCAAGACATAAGAAAGGAGAGCAAGTCTGATTGATCAAACTCTCAATCTTTATTAGTCAGGCAGCAGCTTTTATAGTTCAGAAGGCAGGGAAGCATATTGCTATAGCAACCCAGCTGCAGGCTTTTCTCAAAACATCGGGAATTCCAGGCAGGGTCATAATGTCTTGCCACACAGGGTATCTTGCCCTGTCTTCATCTAGCTTTAGTCTAACTGTTGACTCACAAAAGGGTTGCTCCATCCCTATCTGTCTTTAGCTGCTGACTCACAGCACGGTCGCTCCATCCCTATCTGTCTTTAGCCGCTGACTCACAACAGGGTCAGCTAGTTTCTGGTGAAAGGTAAGCTCTGGAAAAGACAGAGACTTAAAGGTGCACACTTGGACAAGATGGCTGAACATTGGCCATATGGCCTATCGTCCCCAACAATAAATAAGAACTAGCCAGCAGTTTTAGGACATCCAGGGCACACCCATAAAAAGGAGTGGGACACTCTTAATTTTTTTCTCTTTCACATCCCACTCATGAGGAAAAATCTGGGTCACTTTTCATATATCCTTGAATTCCAGTGCCTTCAAATGCCTAACAGAAAATAGAACAATGAGGCATGGACTGAGTTTGCAAACTTGTGTGCTGAAAAAAAAAAATTTAGCTTGTCAAGATAATTATGTGCATTAACAATAATTAAATGTTGTTAACGTGACATGAGTTCTATATTTAATGGTAGATTATTATGGTCACTGCTCTAAATGGTTCCACTAGAAACCTGCTCTGTTCACAAACTTCAGACTTTGCTTATTGCTCTTACCATAGCTGAGTCTGGTCATTTTAGGTAGATTTTGATAAAGCCTTTATTTTACATATGACACTATATTGATGCTGTTTTAGCTTCTTCATTTTGATTTCTTTAAAACATTTGGCTGGACTTTCACCCATACTTCCACAATGTTCCTAAAGACTTGGGAGAAGGAAAGGGGTGACATGCTGGGGCAGTAACACTCATTTTACTTTGGATGTGGATCTTGGCAGGTTAGCTAAAATTTATTGGATGGCCCAGTGTCCATGCACAAATGGACAATACTAAATGGACTTAATTTTTTTAAGTAAGAGTTCTTAAAATTGTCAGGAAGATATGGTGAGGTACCTAGTACTAAAAGGAAGGCAGTACAGATCAAAGCACATGATATACTTCTTTTTAACTATTTCCAAACTAAACAAAAAGCATTTTTGGCCTGAGACCTACCTATCTGCATATTCAGAGGAATATTTCATATTTATCAGTTTGGCTAATTTTGTGAACAAATATTTATGCACTCAACAAAAATACCATCTGATGTTAAGTTGGCATGTGAATTCATCATCCATGTTGCTTCATAAAGATGCTTACATTCAAGTATGTGATTTCTTTGACCATATGTAGTCATTAGTTTGATGTCCACTTGACACAAGCTAGAATCATTTGGAAAGATGGAGCTTCTTCTGGTAAAATGTCACTTCTACAATAGCCTGTGAGCAAGCCTTTCCTGCACTTTTTAAATTGATGAGTAATATAGGGCATCAATATTCAGTATGTGGTGCCCCTATGGGGCTAATGTTCTGTGTGACATAACAAATAGGTGGAACAAGGCATTGGTAACAAGCCAAAGAAGTAAACAACATTGCCCCATGGCCTCTGTTTTAATATCTACTTTGAATTTCCCCCAGAAGTAGTGTGTGAAATAATGATGTTAATAAGGAGAAAACCCTTCATCCCCAAGTTTATTTTTGGTCATTGTGTTCATCACAACAGTAGAGAAGTAGCACAGATCCCATTCTCACCCATTTATACTCTCCTCTCTTACCCTACACACAGCTCCTGTTCTGCCCTTCTACCAATACTCACTCTTATATCCAGCTTACTTTTAAAAGTAGATAACATTATATACAGTAGTATATACATACAATCTGCTTGTTTGAAAAAATATTATATTTGTTTTTTGTATTCTCTGTGCTGTTGGTATGCCAATTAGACTGCATTGGTGGACTGCATTGTCTCCCTTGGTTTTTTTTTCTCCTTCTTCTTCTTCTTCTTCTTCTTCTTCTTCTTCTTCTTCTTCTTCTTCTTCTTCTTCTTCATCAATTTTTCTTGGTATAATTTGAACACTGTTGCTAGAAGAAGGTGTTAGATTCCATGAAGTAAAGTTACAGTCATAAGCCATCATGAAACTCTTGAGAACTACATCATGTCTTCTACAAGACTTGACAGTGCTTTTAACTGCTGAACCATATTGGCAGTACGCATATGAACTTTTTCTTCCAGAGAATTTCACAGGCTCTTTCCCCACTAAGGTAATTTGTAGTCTAAAGATTGTATACCACAGAGTAAAACTCTATACATATTGTGCTAGAAGTTTCCAAATTTTTTTAGCTTCATTGATGCCATCACTTTTCTGAGACAATGGATTTAAAGTTGGCCATGTATTACTGGAGCCAAGGACACATCTAGAAGGGGCAGAGTAACTGTGATGGCCACACCCTGACTTTCTGATTTTGTTGAGCCTGTTTGGTGCCATCTCTAGTCCTTACCACTTATATTTATCACTTCACAGCTGTGAGATCCTACAGGTTTTTATATATTGATATTTTCAAAGTTGAAGATTTGGCCTTATAAAACCAACAGATGTGCCTTTACTTGGGATGACTATTTCACCTTCTCTCAGCATTCCTCGCTTACCTCTGGTTCTTTGTATGCTGCTCGTGCATCTTGGGATTTTCCCTGTCCACATTAGCATGTTTATTGTTGGCCTTGACAAGGAACCACACATACATTGAGTCCCTAAAAGATTGGTAGAAAAAAGAAAAGAGGAAGTTGTTGTAATTATATTAAAAATTCAAAAATAAAATTAAAATATTCCAATGTTATATTATATAAGAAGGAAATACTAATATCTAAAGTCTGGTAGAGAGGAAACAGAGATCTGGAACATTAAAACTAGGGCACAATAAAGTGAAGATAAATAAAAAGGAGAGAATGAGAAACTTAAAATGATATATGAGACAAGAAATTTAAATAAATATTTTGAAGATGGATAACATTCAAGCAATCATTAACTGTGTAACAGATTCTGTCCTTTGTTTTAGAGTGGCAGTGTGGTCTCATGTGCATGCCGCAGCTCTACAGAAGCTGCACTACAAAGGGCTTTGGGAGCAGGCTCTTATTCCAACACCTGTTTTACACCTTGGGCTTGAGTTCAGACCCTCGGCACTTATGTAAAACTTTGTTGTAGCTGAATATGCACCTGCAACTTCAGCATTGTGACAGGGAGACAGGAAATACTAGGCTCTCTAGTTGTCAGAGGAGTTACAGATTCAGTGAGAGACCCTGTGTCAGGGTAAAGTAATACAGCAGGGCATTGAAGACCTTCCTCCAGCCTCTTCATGAACATTCACAGGTGCACATCGAATATTTATATGGGCATACATTATATTGAACATGAACACATATAATAATAATATTAAATATAATTCTATGTATATTCAATGATATTCAATGTATACAAAACCTCAAAGTAAAATCTGATTGATAAAATTAAACAAGTACTTTCAAAATCACAATTAATATGAATAAGTCCCTTGGCTACCTATAGTCTCTAAAATTTCAATGGAGAAAGTAAGATGTTAGGTTATATGGATTATATGGAATAATCAGATAATATGCAATTCAAATAAATGAAACACATGTGGGCAAAAGCATACATGAATTTTATAATATAGATAGAAGTTTATAATTATGAAACAAATTATTCACATTTTTAAAACAAAGCAGAAATCTAAACATACTTCCAATTTAAATGTTATGCCATAACATAAATAGAAAACAGAAAAGTTGAGTGACAAGAGGAGTAAGAGAAAGAAAATTTGTATTTCCCTTTATTATTATTATGAAAGACATGTGATCCAGAACTCACTAAAATGACACAAATTTGACTGTTAGTTCATCCTGAAAAAGATCCTTGTCTTTGGCTTAGGAAGAGGGATCCATGGAGGAAAGCACTTTGGTACAAACATGACAGCCTCAGTTAGAAACTCTAATACCTACATTAAAACAGGATATGGCTGCATGAACCTATAACCCCAGTGTTCAAGAGCACAGACAAGTTTCCAGGAAATTACTAGGCAGTCAGCTGAGCTGAAAATACATGCTTTAATTTCATTGAAAATTCTTGTCTTTAGGGACTAAAAAAACTGATAAAAGAAGATATCTGGCATCTTGCTATGTCTTCTGTTTCTGCACAAATCTGGTTACACCACACACATGCCAAACACTTACATACTACATATAGATACATGCAACCTATGCACATGTACACACCACATATATACATATGCATATACGACACTGGTGAACACAGATACATTGATATGTATCTAGCTATGTATGTATGAAAGTCTTGGTTAAATCTGGCTCTGTACAATATAAATACATACATACACATATATATTATATATACAGATATATGTAAAATGATTATAATACATTTAAACACATAATAAAAATACATGCAAAATCTCAAAGTAAAATATGATTAATAAAAGTTTAAAGAGTACTATATATAATTTATGTGTCTATAATATAGCATAAAACATATTGACTCAATTACACACATGACATATTGTCCTACACAGCAGGAATAATGGTTCCAAATGTCAAGGTATCAAGTAGGAGGAGAATGAGGACTAAAGATGATAAAAGCATTAACTAGGACCAGAAAGTCTGGCATAAATTTAATGACTTTCACCAACCAAGTTTATAAAGAACAGCATCCTATACACTATCTGCGGTGGGAAAATGGCCAAGGCCAGCAGATAGCTAAGTCTGATAATATTGGCAGAGAGAACACATAATATCTCATAACCAGCTGCCATAGGACTGATAATGAGAACCCAATGAGTAGATTCAGGTCAGAAACCTTAGCTCTGACTCCTTTTCTATACTGATTCCAGGACTAGAAATGCCATGAAAAGTGAGAAATTTCAAATAATTAAATTTCCCTTTGTCCTTTCATTTGGGCCTCTTAGAGAGACTTGGCTCATTCTAGCTATCCACAACATATATACTCACCTACCCAAAACCACACAAATTATGCTTTTCATTTTAATGAAGGATAGGTATTTCAATTTGTGGTTTTATGAATGATAATCCCATATTTTTCAATTTTGTCAATGAATACTCTAGAACCAGATGCTGGGGTGAAAACTTTCTTTCTTAGAGAGGCAGAGAAAACATCTAGATGAACTTCCTGCTCCGCTCACATGCCAGAAGAAAAGGTCAAATATCAAAAGGTACAAAGCTTGCTAGCTTAGTTGATAGGCCAGAAGAAATAGGTCGGCTAGCACACCCAGCAGCCCAGGAGAAGAAAGCCAATTACTAAAAGCCAAAGACCTAAAGAGCTAAGAGCTAAAGAGCTAAAGAACCCCTTCCTCTCTATGATGTCTTGAATGCCCCCCTTTCTCAAGGTCCCTCCTATCTTCTTGATCCCTGTCAGCTGGTTTCTTGCTCTGCCTCTTGACCTAGGTTAAATTTATTAATTCTGTGTACAGAAAGATCTTGAATTATAGGTGTATGCTAAGGCTGGCTGAGCTGCACCATAGTATTCTGGAGTCAGGTCCTGGGGAGTGGTCAGGGCCTGAAGAAGGGTGGATGCAAGAGCATCAGTGGAGGAGAAGGAGGAATGAGTTGGTCATGGGGATCAAGAGGAGTTTTGCATCCTGACTGACTGGCAGTCAGAGTGATTATTTATACAGAACTAACTCATTAGGCAGGGATAGATGCATGATGTCCCAAAATATAGACCATATCATTTTTTGTGCCCAGATATGTTTTAATTTCTGCTTGGTCATAAGTATAGTCATCATTGATAAACTAAGAACAGAGTTCTTTTACAATAATTATTTTCTCATCAACCCCACCACCCAAATTTTAACAATATTGAGGTTTAAAGTGAATATTTTGCCAAAGCCTGATAGCCTGTTCTCAGGATGTCAACTCTTGAGGTTTTCAGGGCACTGGATAGAATGAAAATCTTCAAGTCAGCCTGGTTGTCATGTCCCAATCAGTGTACATTCAACCTTTAATAGTCAGAGTGCTAATTGACATTAGACCCAAGAACCATTTTCAGGCCAAAGATGCTGCATTATTATTCAAACATTACTCAGTATAAATCTTATATATATGTAGAATTTATTTATATATCTAATCTTGGTATTTTTTTGTTCCTTGGTTATATGACACTATAGTGGCCATATATATGTTCACTTTTTCTAAGGGAGTTCTTAATATTTTATTCTTTCATCATTTATCCATGCCATTCTTTGTCCATCGGCAGAAGGAAGAGGCTTTTAATTTGATCTTCTGTCAACATCCTACCAAATACTGTTTACCTTTTTAAGTTTACTTTGTTTTGATTATATCATTTCTGAGTAAGCAACATCCAGTAGGAAGATGTGCCAGGAGGATTATTTGAGTCACAACATCCAGAGCATAAGGAAGACCTTTCAGTAGGGTCAGATAATGATATCTCCCTGAAAGTGAAGAGATAGCTTAGAAGCTTAGAAGTGTCCCTGAGAAAGGGCGTAAGTGATTCTTAAGAAGCTTTCTATCAGTCCAACACCCACAAGTTTTAGAAATAATAAAAGCCCCCTAAGCATATGACACATAGAGATCAAGGCCAAAAAGTGGGGGACAGTACCAAAATGATTGCATCATTAGGTTCAGCTGTACTGGATCCTTGTCAAACAGCTGTGCTGGCTTTACGACTATCACTGTTTCAATTAGATATGACCCTCTCAATCATCACCTATTTACAACAAACAGAATGTTATTGGATTAAAGGTATTGTTAGGCCTGGATGAGTCACACTATAATCACCTGTTTACAACAAACAGGAAGTTCTTTGATTAAAAGTGTGTGGTAGGGCTGAACCACATGAAACAATGAACAGGTTTTTACAGTTCACAGTCACAGGGCTCACAAGGGGAACAAATATTCTAGACCACCAACTTAAAGGCATGAGATTATTGTGTATTAACTACCAGCTTCATGAATAGAAAATAGATTTCTTCCTGTGTCCTCAGACAGGAAATAGATGAAGGAAGTGGTGTAATTCTTTAAAGGCATTAGTCAATGTATAAGCTCTTAAACATGAGGAAAAAGAGCCCTACTGGACTCCAAAAAAATCTCATGTTGTTACTCCATCAAAAAACAAGGTATGATTTGAACATGGAAGCTGTGAGAGGAAGCTTTCGTTTAGTGCATGACAGTTCTGTATTCAGATGTAAAACAATGGTGATTGAAGATTGTTATGAATTGATTCTCTTGTTCTCTACACAGGATTAGTCTCAACAGCTACCAATTCGTGGTTGCTCTAAAATTTGCTATTGAGGAGATCAACAGGAATGCCCTTCTTTTACCTAACATGTCTCTGGGATATGGCATTTACACTGCTGGGCCAACTCAAGAAGAAACAGTGTACAATTTGTTTATTTGGCTCTCAGGGCAGAAGAAAATCTTCCCAAACTACAGCTGCAGAAGAGAGGAAAAATCTGTGGCCGCAATCACAGGAACAACGTTTGAAATTTCTTCCCTAATTGGCACATTTCTGGAACTTTATAAATATCCACAGGTGAGATTATATGAATGGAAATTAATTAAAGCACCCCCTTTTATGTCAACATTTGAATACAAAGAAAAATGATAAAATGAAAGACTTTGATGTGCAAGATTCAAATTACTTAGTCTTGGGCTGGATGATTATCCCATAGTCAAGAATGTTTTTTGTGAAATCATAAAAACAGGAGTTTTCCTGCCAACACCACCCATGTACTCACAATAGCACAGCAGATACAGGGTGATACCTGTGGCTTCCTGTATTCTACCCAGACCAGAAAACTCTTTGAATCAAGAGGTGTTAGGGACAGTTTGCCTCAAGAAAAATGAGTGACAAAAAGTAGAGTGTTAAAATTATTTTTATAGAACAATGTTTTTCCTGTTTCTCTCTTAACCTAGCTATCACTCAAAACAATTGAGACTCTTTCATATTTGTTTAATAGGAAGTTTGACAGCACAAGAACTGAGCAGTTATTATTCTAAGCGTAAGCTTATATGCTAATCTGTCTCCTCTCAGTGTACATCCCAGAGTTACTTGTACTTTGTAACTTTCCCCATTCCAGGTGTATCTTCTTCCTCTCTCCTGATATTGCCAGGAATTCTCCCACAGCTGAATCTCCTACTTCCTCTTCTAACATCTCACCCCCTGGCTAGCAGTGAGTTAGCTCTATTTTTTCCTCTGCTCAGAGATTGGTTGTAAGCTGCTTTATTGGCCTATCAGGGGACTGTTGGAAAGCAGTGTTTACACAACATTGAGACAGGAGATTCTTTTTTTTTTTTGAGAGAGAAACATTTGTCTGCGGTATAATAATAATAATAATAATAATAATAATAATAATAATAATAATAATAATAAATGTTGGGTGCTCCCTATGTTCTTTGTGAAATTGTGAAGTGAAGGGTAATGTTTCTGGCTGAAATCCAGACCACTGTACATTGAAAACGAAATATAGTCAATTTTCTGTTGAAAGGCTCATGATAAACTTTAAAATTAATATTAGGATTTTGAAGAAATATTATTAAAATTTAATCAAATGCTCAGGACAATGAGACAGGAGATTCTTAAAACATAGATTGCAACCAACATGAAGGGTCCCAAAATTTGAATAACACAAAAACATCATGCCTACAGTAGAGGACACCCAAAGCTCTCTTTTAGCCTTCATGTGCACATGTCTGTGTACCTGTAGAAACATCGGTACACAGACTTGTATGGACACACAACCACCCAAACAAACTACCCAATCTTTTTAAATATATAGTTGTTAAGGCTATATACTCTGAAAATGTCAGTATATCTGCATTTCTGTTGTTTGAAAGGCATGAGATATACACTGTTAATAATAGAAGGGAATATTTCAAATCATTTTCTGAAATAGGGTCCCAATTTTGGAACTAACTTTAAATATAAATTTGCTTTTCTGAAATTTGAAGTTCTTGTTTCAGCCTCATTGAACCTATGATTTCTGGAACCTCCATCTTCATGTCACTCCCTATTCTCTTTTCTTAGCTGACCATTGGACCTTTTGAAATAAATATGAATGACTCTGAGAAGTTTTCCTCTCTGTATCAGATGGCCTCCAAGGAGTCTTCTCTGGCCTTAGGCATGGTCACATTGATTGTCCATTTCAGATGGAATTGGGTGGGGCTGGTCATTTCAGATGATGAGAAAAGTGTTCACTTTGTCTCAGACTTGATACCAGAGATGGAAAAAAAGAGAGTCTGTTTAGCCTTCATGCAAATGATCCCAGCAAATCAGATGTTCCAAATGCAAAATGATGATGTCTACAATAGCCCAATTGTGAGCAACTCAGTAAAAGTTATTATCATTTATGGTACCACTGACTCTACTTTAGGTGTGCTCTTTAGAAGATGGGAGCATATACTTCCATGGAAAATCTGGGTTACCACATCAGAATGGGAAGTCATTACTTCCATGCGACATTTCATTCTTGACTCATTTCATGGAACTCTCATCTTTTCACAACATCATGGTGAGATTTCTCCTTTTAAAGAATTTGTAAAGACAGTAACCCCTTCCAAATACCCAGAAGACATTTTCCTGGCAAGACTGTGGGAGAATTATTCTAATTGCTCAATATCTAAGGTTTCCTGTAAATCATTAAAAAATTGTTCATCTAGAGGTTTCTTGGAATGGTTACCTTGGTACCAATTTGACATGACAATGAGTCAAGGGAGTTACCATATATACAATGCTGTGTATGCTGTGGCTCATACCCTTCACAAGATGGTTATGCACAAAGTAGACAAGCAAAGAGTTAAAAATGGAGGAAGAATGAAATTTCCCCCATGGCAGGTAATAGTCTTTCCTTTGGAACCTGCAAGGTGTCACCAAGGTGTAAAAGGAACTTTTGTTCACCTATTTCAATTATTGTCTCAGAGACTTACTGCCTCTGTCTGTTAGCCTAAGCCTACTCCTAGAAGCTTCTAAGCTCCTTACAATAAAACCTAGTCCTAGAATATTTTCAGACTCTGTGAGTTACTGCTTCATCAGCTCATGCGTTCTTCTTCTTTCTGAGCTCATAGCTGGTTGGTTCAATTCAGGCATTCCGGCACAAAATCCTCTCGCAGATAAATTACTCATTCTGGATTTTTTCTCTCTCAGCCTTTGAATTACTTTGCTTAGCCTCAAACTAACTCCGACAATCTTTTCTAATATTCTAGCTCCTTCTCATTCTCTGGCTTGTTCTGTCTTTACCCATGTCTAGCTTGTTCTCTTATTCAACCTCTCTCTGTAAAACTCTCACAGTAAAACTGCCTCCTCACTCTCTTTCTCTGTGTGGCACCCACAAGTAGATTCTCTATCCCCTTTATTCTCAGGAGACTTGGGCATACCTTATTTGTCACTTTTTCTGCCACTCAGTTAGACAGCAATTTCAAACATAGTGCTTTCTTCTACAAACTAACTTTACCTGCACTGTTTGGGAATAGGCTTTTTTAAAACATGAAACTTGCTTTATATCAGCCTGTCTGTGAACTCAGATCTGATTGCCTCTGTCTCCAGGATTAAAGGTGTGTTTTCATTCCAGTAAGATCACACAGACCTAGAAGGTCTTTTGATGTGATCTCCAGCCAGAGCAACCAATTTCTGAAAATAAAATCACTCTACATGAGGGTAACTTTTTAAAATTGACCCACAGGTGCACTAAACAAGTACCATAGGATTCTCTTTTCAAACAAAAGTTTCCAGACTGCTTTTAGTGCTTAAAATAAAAACTTAGACATTGGTGGAACTTATATTCAAGATGCCAATATTGTAGGAGCTAATATTAAAAACCTAGGGCAAAGGATTATATTAAAGACCTATCATGATCCTACTCCACTAAGATTCTCATCTTAAAAACCCTAATCTCTTTGCAGAAAGTTCTTAAATATGAACCAGGAATGAATTGATATTTCACATTCCTAACTAGTATAGAGTATCACCAAATAAAGTAATCCTAAAGCATCTAAGGTAACTGTGTGTCTACTATGGGTGTATATATGTAGGTTTGATTCCTTTTGCTGTGATGAAATATGTGGACAAAAACCAGTGAAGTGAGAAAGGCATTATTTTACTCACAATACCAGTTTACAGTCCCTCACTAGGAGGAACTCAAAGTGTCAGGAATTGGAAGAAGTTTGCCATATCACCATCCACCATCAAGAACAAAGAGCAATGAGTATGCTATTGTTCTAGAATCTCACTCCATTTTTCAGTCCAGGATCAGCTCACAAAATGAGCCTAAAATTCAGAGTGATTCTTCAGGTCTCTGTTAAACCAATTTAGAAAATATTTCATGTACCTGACTAGAGTCCAAATTAATATATGCAGTTCTTCACTGAGACCTCATGCCCTGGTAATTCAAGATTGTGTTTGGTTCATAATTAACACTAATCATCACAAACTATTTGTATCAATGTTGAAAAACCATTAGACTGCATAAAAACTTGAGGTTCACTAGAAACACCATATTGTTCTTTTATAACTGTAATTAATGAAAATGTGAACGTGCATAATTAAGTTTTTGTTTTCACACTGAGCATGCCACAAATCATGCATTTCTCTTAGCTAAACCACATCCTGAAGAACATTCAATTCACGAATGCTGGTGGAGACTCAGTAACTTTGAAATCTTCAGAAAAAATGCATACAGATTATGACATTCTGAACTTCTGGAATTTTCCACAAGGTCTTGGATATAAAGTAAAAGTAGGAACATTTTCCTCATATTTGCCACCTGGGCAACAATTGTCACTGTCAGAGGACAGGATAGAATGGAGCACAGGCATTAGACAAGTGAGTGGGATTTCAGTTTTACTGTGCCTCCTGCCGCATCATAATTTAAGAAGATAAAAGCCTTACTGTACTTACAAACTCACTTCCCACATTCTAATATTTTCTTCATGAGTTTATTTTTTATTTTTTAATTTGTTCACTTTCATTCTGACTGTAGCCCCCTTCCTCATAGACTCCCAAACCCGCCCTTCCCCCCAAACTCTCCCTCCCTCCACTCAGCATGAGAAAGGAGTGCCCCTCCTCCCCTAACATCTGACCTCAGTGTATCAAGTCTCATCCTCGTTACCTGTATCCTCTTCCTCTGTGGCCTGGCAAGGCCATTCCACCAAGTGGAAGTGATCAATGTGTGGGACAAGAGTCAATCTAAGAAGTTGTCCTTACTCCCACATTATGGGACCCACAAGGAGACTGTGCTGCCTATCTACTACATTTGAGAAAAGGGACTAGGTCCACACCATGCATAAACCTTCATTGGTGCTCCAGTCTCTGAAGTACCTCCCTCCTCCAGGCAGATTTGTTGCCCCCATTGATCTCCTTGTAAAGATCCTGACCCTTCCAGGTCACTCTATTCCCCAACTCAGTCTTAGCTCTACTTTGAAAGTCTGGTAGAATTCTGCGCTAAAACCATCTGGCCCTGATTTTTTTGTTTGTTTGGTTTTGTTTTGTTTTTTGATTTCTTTTTTCTTGGTTGGGAGAATTTTGATGACTGTTTCTATTTCTGTAGGAAACACTACTATTTAGTTTATCTGATCTTGATTCAATTTTGGCAAGTGGAATCAATGAGTAGACTACTCCATTTCCTTTAGATTTTCAAATGTTGGCATGTATAGGCTTTTGAAGTACAACCTAATGATTTTTTTTTTAATTTCTTCAGTGTCTGTTGTTATGTCTCCCTTTTCATTTCTGATTTTGTTGATTTGGATACTGTCTCTCTGCCTTTTAGTTAGATTGGCTAATGTTTTGTCTATCTTGTTTATTTTCTCATAGAACCAGTTTTGTTGATTCTTTGAATTGTTCTCTTTGTTTTTATTGTATTGATCTCAGCACTGAGTTTGATTATTTCCACCCATCTACTTTTCTTGGGTGTTTCTGCTTTCCTTTTTTCTTGAGCTTTTAGATGTTTCATTAAGTTGCCTGTATGAGACGAGTCCAAGACCTTTATGAAGGCACTTAGTGCTGTGAACTTAGCACTGCTTACAATGTGTCCCATGAATTGAGATATGTTGTACCTTCAATTTCATTGAATTTTAAGATGTCTTTAATTTCTTTATTTCTTCCATGACTCAGTTGTCATTGAGTAGAGAGTTGTTCAGTTTCCATGTGTGTGTAGGCTTTTTGTTATTTCTGTTGTTAAACTCCAGCTTTAGTTCATGTTGGTCTGATAGGATACCAGGTATTATTTTAATCTTGTTGTATCTGTTGAGGAATGATTGGTGACCTACTATATGGTCAATTTTAGAGAAGGTTCTGTCAGGTGCTGAGGAGAAGGTACAATCTGTTGTCTTTGGGTGAAATTTTCTGTAGATAACTGTGTGATCCATTTGATTCATGACATTGGTTAGTGTTTTTTGTTTTGGTTTGGTTTTGATTTTGTTTTTTTGTTTTTTTGTTTGTTTGTTTTTTTGGCTTGGCAGGCTTTTGATGACTGATTCTATTTCCTTACAAGACATAGATCTCTTTAATTCATTTACATGATTTTGATTCTATTTTGGTAATTGGTAGCTATCAAAAATTGTTCATTTACATTTAGATTTTCAATTTTTTTGACATATAGTCTTTTGAAGTAATACCTAATGATTTTTTGGATTTTTCTCTGTGTCAGTCATTACGTCTCCTCTTTCATTTCTGATTTTGTTGATTTGCGTGCTCTCCTCCTTTTCTGTTAGTTTGACTAAGGGTTTGTCTATCTTGTTGATTTTCTTAAAAAAAAAAAAAAAAAGCTCTTGTTTCCATTGAGTCCTTAAATTGTTCTCTTTGGTTCAAATTTAATAATTTTAGCTCCTAGTTTGATCTTTTTAAGCCATCTACTCCTCTTAGGTATGTCTGATTCTTTTTGTTCTAGAGCTTTCAGATGTGCTATTAAATTGCTAATATGGTATCTCTCCAATTTTTTTCATAAATATTCTTAGTTCTATGCACTGTTTTCAGCATTTTTTTCATTATATCTGATAAGTTTTTATGAGTTGTGCCTTCGTTTTCATGGAATTCTATGAAGTTTTTAATTTCCTTTTCTTATTTCATTCCTGACTCAGAGGTCATTGAGTAGAAAGCTGTTCACTTTCCATGACTGTGTAGGGTTTTTGTTGTTTCTTTTGTTGCTATGTTCCAGTTTTAATCCATGTGGTGTGATAAGAGGCAAGGGGTTCATTTCATCTTCTTGTATCTGTTGAGGTTTGCTTTATGAACAAGTATATGGTCAGTTTTGGAGCAAGCTCTGGCTCTGTGAGTTTCATATATGACCCAGAAGCCTTTGAGTAGGGAGCTGTTTAATTTCCATAAGTTAATAGAATTTCTGTTGTTTCTGTTTTTGTTAGTTCCAATTTTAATCCATGGTGGTTTGATAAGACACAAAGGGTTATTTCAATCTTCTTGTATCTGTTAAGGTTTGCTTTATGACCAAGTATATGGTTGATTTTAGAGAAGATTCTTTGAGTTGCTGACAAGAAGATATATTCTTGTATGTTTGAGTGGAATGTTCTGTAGACATGTGTTAAATTCATTTGATTCATGACATCTATTAGTTTCATTATTTCTCCACGTAATTTCTGTCTCAGTGATCTATATTTTGGAGAGGGTGGGGTGTTCAAGTCTCCCTCTAGTAATGTGTGGGGTTTGATGTATGATTTAAGCATTAGTAATATTTCTCTTATGAATGTGGGTGCTCCTGAATTTCAGGAATAGATGAGGATTGAGGATTGAGACATCCTTTTGGTGTATTTTTCTTTTTGTAAATATGAAATGTGTGTCCTCTACCTTTTTTGATTAGTTTTGGTCAAAAGTCTATTTTATTCGATACAACAATGGTTACTCTAGCTTACTTCTAGAATTTGTTTGATTGGAATATATTTTCCAACCCTTTACTCTGAGATACTGTCTACCTCTTTGTGTTTTTTTTTTTTTTTTTTTTCTTGTTTTGTTTTTGTATACAGCAGAGTGGCGGGTCCTGTTTGTGTATCCACTCTATTGGCCTTTGTCTTTTTATTGGGGGAGTTGTGACCATTTATCTTGAGGCATATTAATGATCAGTGGTTGTTAGTTCCTGTGTTTTTCATGGTGGGGGTGGAGGAGTGAGTTTTTGCATTTTCATTCTTTTTGTTTTGCATATGTGGCATTATTTACTTCTTGTGATTTCCTGGGTATAGCTAGCACCCTTGCAATGGAATTTTCCATCTTATGTCTTCTGTAGTGTTGGATTTGGGGCTAGATACTGATTAAAATTGTTTTGTTTTGTTTTGTTTTGTTTTGTTTGTAGATTATCTTGTTTTCTCCATCTGTGGTGATGAAAGTTTTGTTGGGTATATTAGTCTGGGTTGGCATCTGTGGTCTCTTAGTGTCTGCATGACATCCATACAGGCCTTTCTGGCTTTCATAGTCTCTGTTCAGAAGTCATGTGTAATTCTCATAAGTTTGTCTTTATATGTGACTGGGCCTTTATCTCTTGCAGCTTTTAATAATCTTTCTTTGTTCTGTACATTTAATGTTTTTATTATTATGTGTCAGGAAGATTTTCTTTTCTTGTCTTATCTATTTGAGGTTTTGTAGGCTTCCTGTATGTTTATGGGCATTTCCATCTTTAGATTGTGGAAGTTCTAATCTATGATTCTATTGAAAATGTTTTCTGGCCCATGGAGCTTGAAGTCTTCTCATTCTTCTATTCTTATTATTTTTAGGTTTGGTCTTATCATAGTGTCACTGACTTCTTGTTTGTTTTTTTTTTTTTGTCAAGAAATTTTTAGTATTCACATTTTCTTTTACTGATATATTGTTAACTTC
The DNA here is from genome assembly GCF_903995435.1 of Acomys russatus. Classification (NCBI taxonomy): domain Eukaryota; kingdom Metazoa; phylum Chordata; class Mammalia; order Rodentia; family Muridae; genus Acomys; species Acomys russatus. The sequence continues at coordinate 5,468,205 of NC_067167.1, read as the reverse complement.
AACTGTGTCTTCTACACCCAAGATTCTGTCTTCCATCTTTTGTATTCTGTTGCTGTTGCTTGTGTCTGAAGTTTCTGTTCTCATCCTTTGATTTTCCAACTCCAAGTTTTCCTCAGATTGTGTTTTCATTGTTGTTTCCAATTTCCTTTTTATATCTTGAATACTTTTATTCATGTCTTTCTCCTGTTTAATTGAATTTTCCTGTAATTCTTTATAGGATTTATTCAATTCCTTCATCTATTTGAAGGTATTTTCCTGTATTTCTTGTAAAAATTTACTTTTCCTTCAAGGCTTTCACCATTTTCATCATCTCAAATGTAAAATCTTCCTCTTACACTACATGGATATTCATATCTCCAGGGCTTGCTGTGCTATAGTCACTTGTTAATGATGGTGTCATATAGCTCTGAGGTTTGTTGCTTGCTTCCTGACCTGGCCTCTCTCCTTTTGTTTGTCTCTGGTGTTAGCAGGCCTGGAGATTTCTTCAATGGGGTTGCTGTCTGTGTGTGTCCCACATGAGCTAGGTAGGTCAAGAGCCAGCAGCAAGACCTCTAAGTTGAAGCCTGTTTGCTAGAGTTCCCTAGAGGCTTCCTCAGGATGATGGACAATGGGTTTTGTAGCCTGTACTCAGCTCAGCTCTAGTGGGTTCCCTGTCTGTGTTCCAGTAGTGTCATGCAGGAGAGGAGAAAGATGAGGGAGATTCAAGCTTAAAGCTGCTTGGATGCCACTTAGGCCTGCTTTATATATTTGATAATGTATATTTTGACCAGATCCCCACTTAATCTGCTTTTTTGCATTCTGTGACCAAGATGGGCCAGGATGGCAAGCAGTGTGTAGAGAGAGATTCAGCCCTGCTTGCTTGAGTGTCCCATAGGCCTTTTAATGATATCAGCTAATGTGAGTTGTGGTCCATGCCTGACATACCTTTACCTGTTAGATCCCCATTTCCCAGATGGGCCAAACCAATAAGCAGTGGGTAGGCAGAGAGAGAGTTTCAAGACTAAAGGTGCTCAGGTGTCCCACAGAACTCTTCAGGATAGCATCTAATGTAGGTTGTGGTCCATGTCCTATATAGCTTTCCAAACTCAGTTTCACTGCACTGATCCTCTGTTCCTCAGGGGACTTGCTCTCTGCCTCAACTATTTGGAGGAGCACAGGGTGCTGGAAGTTTGTAACTCCTGAACTGGAAGATGTCTGACAGCAACGGATGGGGGCTGGTACTGATCTGCCCCAATTTCTTCCCTTCAGTCAGTTTTGCAGCCTCGATAAACATGGTTTACACTGGGCACTACCCCCTTGGAATCCCTCCTAATAAGTTTGTTATTGAGAAGAAGTAACATACTCCTCACCAATGTATGCACATAATTCTAACCATTCCATCATTATATATATACTTTTATATATGTATGTATATACACACATATATATGTATATATTTATGCTATTATAGTGTATATCTATTAACTTATTGCACATTTATACAACTAAATTCATCAATCACAATTCATAACATTTTACTCATAAAATTTAGTTATCAGATTAATTTTATTTATCTTTGTCTCTCTGACTTTTTCAGACCCCCATCTCTGTATGCAGTAAAAGTTGTGGTCCTGGATTCAGAAAATCTCTACAGGAAGGCAAACCTTCCTGCTGTTTTATTTGCAGCTTCTGCCCAGAAAATGAAATTTCCAACAGCACAGGCAAGTGTCTGGACAAAAAAAAAAAAAAAAAAAAAAAAGGATACCACCTCTGTTTTTAATCTATGTCCTGAAGCAGAAATCATGAGTAAGATAATTGAATAGTCTATATTCTTGAGATTTTTGTGGGCATAATTAACAGCTATAATCAACAGTATAACTCCTTGAGGTACATGACATTTGTTGCCTTTATGTGATTCTAAGCTGTCCTTTTCAAGGTAATACTTTTTGATAACATAAAAAACTCTAAGATTCACTTCTTCCAAAAACTTTTCCATGTAACCTCCGTGTGTGTGTGTGTGTGTGTGTGTGTGTGTGTGTGTGTGTGTGTGTGTGTCAAATCTTCTGGAAGCTGTATTAATATCACATTTAAACCCTCTGTTACAGTGTCATCTCCTCAGACCCCAGAATCATTCCTGAAATAGATAAAAATATTAACAGACAGTATATTTTTCTTAAGAAATGTAGTAGCTACAGAAATGGCTTTGTAGTTAAGAGCACTGCTACCCTTTTAAAAGATGTGGGTTTGGCTCACAACATGTATATGATTGCTTGTACTTGGAACTCCAGTTGCTGGCATTCTGACACCATATTCTGGCCACGTGAACAGTACACACATGTGCTGCACACACTCACAGGAAGGGAGTATTCTCAAAGCAAACACAGAAAGGATAAATAATCCATGTCTCATATCTAAAATATAGATTTTTTTCAATATGGAAATTGTTCTTGCTGCTTTTTATAGTTCACTGATGAAAGGGGAAGAAAATCTGTGGGGATTTGCATTTAAGTTTATGCCATAATCTGAAGAATTGCATGCAAAAAGTGCTGCGGCGTGACTTAAGTAATGCCACATACATCTTGAGAGTAAACTATGGATGTTTAAATAGGGTTGTACTACAACATGAGATGACAAAAAGACAGGAAAAATAGTTTTTAGGACACTTAGATGTAGCTGAATATGGGAAATTAAAACATCATGTAATATCCAGTGCATAATGAATTATAACCTCCAAAAAAAGATATGTAGTAATATCATTTTGCTAAATGATCATAGTGATATATTTCTTCCTGATTTTATCTTTCTAATCATAGTTAGTGTAGTTAATATGAGGCTTATAACAAGTCATCAAACCAAAAATAATAACCAGTAGCACAACCTGTAACCCCGTATCTCAGAGATCATTTTGAGGAGTAAGCAACTATGTTGTAGGAGCAAGAGATAAGAGAAAGCTTCAGGAAAAACTATTTGCACAAAAACAGATGTGACACTGCTACTGTACACATAGTCTCAAAGCAAAGGTGACTCCAAACACAAGGCCTATACAAAAGCAGGCCAAGCAAACACTCTGGAGAAATGAGTATTGGATCATGAAGCCACAGTCCTACATGACTATTAATTGATGGTGAAGGGGGAGTCAGTTTTCTTTGGAAATATGGGTTGTGAGGCACTAAAAATGCTACAGAAGATGATGCTCCATACAGGTACATTCAGGGAGCCTTAAGTGGGTAGACTCAGTGGATTTTATAAAACAGCACATTAAGTTGGGAAGCCAAGTTTTTGGGGAAGATAGGGAAAGAATTTGATGAGAGAAAATAGGTAGTAGGGTTGATCAAACACATACATGTGTTTATGAAATTCACCAATGAAAATAAAATATTAAAAGTACATCATATTGTGCATGGGGAGATATCTCCATTGGGGGAACACTTTATACCATTCAAGTTTGCAGCCCAGATGTGTTTCCCATAATCCACATTAAAAGCCAGGAATTACTGGATAATTATTTAACAAAAATATTGAAAGACATATCTACATCCTCACAAACAAGGAACAAACACAAACTAATATACAAACACATATTTTTATTTAATTGGATTGAATTATTATGTTTCTGATTTATTTTACTGAGTACTTTGTATATTGTAAGTATGAAATTATATAAGACACAAAATAAAATGTATATCTTACATTCTATAGAATATCTCTTCACTAAACACACTTTTGTCTTTCCTGTACACAATCTTTATACTTTTATGAAGTTCTGCTTGTTAGCCATTGGCATTACTTCCTGAGTAGTTATAGGCCTGGTTTGAAATGTCTATGCATGATTATTTGATTTTCTATTGCCTAGAATATTGGCCAAAAATACTCTTTTTCTAATCTTTTTTTTTTTCTATTCTTTATCTTTATTTTTCTGGTTTGTTGACGTAGTAAAAATGTATTTTTTTTTCACTTTTTTTAAATTAATTTATTCTTGTTACATCTCAATGTTTATCCCATCCCTTGTATCCTCCCATTCCTCCCCCCCCCCATTTTCCCATTATTCCCCTCCCCTATGACTGTTCCTGAGGGGGATTACGTCCCCCTGTATATTCTCATAGGATATCAAGTCTCTTCTTGGCTACTTGCTGTCCTTCCTCTGAGTGCCACCAGGTCTCCCCCTCCAGGGGACATGGTCAAATGTGAGGCACCAGAGTACGTGAGAAAGTCATATCACACTCTCCACTCTGATAATGGGTTAATATCTAGAATATATGAATAACTGAAAAAAGTAAACCAATTAAGCATTGCAGCAAGTTGCAAACCACGAAGTTTCTGAAAAGATGATACAAATTACTTTGGGCATCACAGAAATACAAAGTAAAACTACTTTAAGAAGTCATCTCACCAAGGCATAATGACCAAGATAAAACAACTGCAAGTATAAATGACATGGAATTCCTCTCATATAGGAAAGGAAGAAAATTTATTTACCATAGATGGGAATTAATACTGGTGCAACTATTAAGCACACCAGTAAGAACCTCTTTGCAGTATATACCCAAAGGACATGATATCTTACTAGAGAAATACTTGCTCATTCAACTTTATTGTTGTTATATTCACAATAGATAGAAAATAGGAATGACTTTTCTAGGTTCTTGTCTGCCATCATAACAGAGTAGCAATAATAATGTCAGAGGTTAGTGCTCTCTCATTCGGGTTTGGAGTTGGGGGTTAGATGGGCCAGGCATTGATTATCCTTTTTCTCAGTCTCTACTCCATTTTATCTCTACACTTCTGGTAGGCAGGAGAAATATTGGGTTTATGGTTTTATTTGTGGTTTGGTGTCACTCTTCTTCCAGTGACAGTGCCATTTAGCTACAGAAAGTTGAGACTTCAAGCATTATATCTCCAGCTGCTAGGAAACTCCGCTAGGGTCATAACTGTTGACACACAAGGTGCCCTCAGCATTGATTGCTGTTCACTCTTCCAGTCTTTCCCCTTCCACTTGCAACAGAGACACACCCCAATTCTCCTGTCCACTCCTTTTTCAGGTCACTCTATCCATCTACTTCTGTTGTCTATTTTATTTACCATTCTGGTATTTAAGTAGCTAATGGAAACAGATGCAGAGTAACACAGCCAATCAATAACTGGAGCTCTGGGAGTCTTGTGGAAGAATGGAAGTAAGGATTGAGGGAGCTGAAGGGGGTCAAGGACACCAGAAAAAGATTTTCAGAGTAAATTAACCTGGAACCATGGGGGGGACACTCAGAGACTGAACTACAAATCAAAGAGCATGCATGGGCTGGACCTAGGCGTCCTACATACACATAGAAGATGTGTGGCTTGTTCATTATGTGGTTCCACAAAAAATTGGAGTATGGACTAACTCTGATACCTGCCATTGGTTCCCTTTCACCTACCTATGCTTCTATGTCTGGCCTCAATGATAAAGGATGCCCTTTAGATCTGCTGCAACCTGATGTGCCAGTGTGAGTTGATATCCCTGGAGGCCTCCTAGTCTAATAGAAGGGTAGGGGAGAATGGACAGAGGTTTCGTGAGGCTGAAACTGGGAGAAGAGGAGGTAGCAGGCTCCAATCGGGGTGCAAAGTGACTAAATAAATAATCTAATAAAAATAAAATAGGAATAGCTTAGATATACTTCAACTAGTAAATGGAGAGTGAAAATGGGATGCGTTTACATAATGAAAAGTTATTCACCTCTTAAGAAAAATGAAGTTATGTTGCTTAAAGGAGTGGATGATACTGGGAGAAGTCATCCTAAGTGAGGTTTCAGAGACCCATAAAATTGACACCACACATGCTTTCTTATATGTGGGTGGTAGCTTTTAAGCTTTAGGTGTGTTTTTCATTTGAAATAATCACGGAGGCTGGGAAAATATTAAGGACGGGATCTACAAAGTAATGGAAAATTGAATGTAGCTCTTTAAATAGAGAAGGGGAAATTGAATAGGCTATAACAAAGTGGGTGGGAAATGGGAGGAGAAATAAAAGGAAAGACAACACAGACATAAAGCCTTTTGAAAAACATATATTGAAACCAGTAGAACTTCCTAAATTATATACTTTTTAAAATAAATAAAAACATCTCTCAGTCCTCATCAAGTAAGCTTTTCCCTGCAGTTTAAGATACATAAATGAGACCCATATCTGGCCATTGCTCAGGGAGGTGAGAGCCTAGCCTGGTGCTGCACCCTAAATAGAATGTCTATGTCACACTTCTATCTTGAAGCTTCAGGGTTCTTCATGGAAGTGGGGGTGGGAAGATTGAAAGATGGATATTTTCAAGGAAACAATGTTCTTTAGGAGCAATAGAACCAGCACAAATATGAACACAAACTCAAGCCAGGCAAAATAAAAGCATGACTATGAGAAGAGCAGTAGATACACACCCTACCCTTATTCAAGAAGTTAACTGATATTTGCTACCTACTAGTGAAACCAGAATCAGTTTTTTAAATTGTGTGATTTGAAGAGCATCCACATAATTCTACAGAATGTTCCATAACCAGGAGTAGTGGACACAAAATGAAATTGTTAGGGACAGAGCCACAGGGGGAAAGATATTTGGAGGGATGGAAGGAGGAAGGGAGGGAGAGAGGAAGAGAGGGACATAGGAAAGAAGAGCAGGAGTATTGGGTGGGTTAGATAGAGAGATAAGGGGGAATCTAAGAGGACTTGAGGAGTGAGAGTGGATGTGATCAAAATACATTACATAAAATTCTCGAAATGTAACAAAACTTTTTAGAATAGAAGAAAACCTGAAAATCACAATCCTTTATTACATGTCTAACAAATTTTTTATCTTGCAAATGCTGGCTATACCACCTAAAGCCTTAGTGTAACTTAGGCAGTGAATTTGGCTTTTGATGCTTGGTCAATATGATGGCTAAAGGAGTTTATCACCTGGACACATTTGGTAAGAGGGCACTCTATTTGAGAAATTGCCTCCATCAGCTGGCCAGTATTTGTTTCTGAAGGATCATATGGCTGGACAATTTATATAGGAACTCAGTCGTCAGAGGTGGTCCTAGGCTACATAAGAAAGTTAACTGAACAAGACAGAGAAATGAAGCCAATAGGAAGCCTCCCTCACATTCTATGCCTCAATGCTGCTTTACATTCCTTAGAGGTTGAATTATAACTCATAAGCAAAATAAACTATTTCTTCAAATATTTAAAATAAAATGACATTGTTTCTTTAATTGATATAAATGAAAATTCTAAATAAATACTCTATTAGTAATTAATATTAGTTATGTCTCACTATAAAAATAATGAACAAAATTTCCATTTATATTTGTCATGTTGTATTTTAAAAATAAGCTATATACAGTTTGGATATGGTTATGAGATAACTATAATTTTAATAATATTTTTGAAATAGTTTTGCCAAAAATTACACAAAATCACTTGGAAAGTTAAAACACTATGCAGGAAAAAGTTGAAGTATATGTAACATATATTTACATATAGTATATATTTGTACTTTATTTTCTGGTTTTATATATATTCAGAAAGTCTCTCAACTGATGGCTACGGAGATTTTTTTTGGTTGATTGTATTGACTATTCATTTACAATAGAGATCATAGCTGACTGTAACACCATCCCAAGGTGATGTATTATACTCTTTGGAATCTAATGTCATGGGTCTTATATGTGGCACGCAGACATACATACAGACAAAATACTACCATATATGACAATGATTAACAAAATTTAAAATGAAGATAGATATAGTGGAATTTTAAAAAATTATTTTCAGATTTAAATGTAATTACAACATTTCACTTCCATTTTCTCATTTTAAGCATATCATATATGCCTCAGTACTCTTCTTCTAGTTCGTGGTCTCATTTTTCACTAATTGTTTACTGCTTGCATAAATGTATATGTATATCCAAACAAATTTCTGATTTTACCTTGCTCATTCCACAAAAGGTTAATTGTATGTATGTTTTCAGGGCTAACAATTTGTCAACGGACAACTAATTGGTGTGCTCTTCCCTGGAGAGGACTACGTAAATAGTTTAATGAAATATTCTCACATGGTATGGTAGTGGTCCATTCAAGAGTCAAGGATCACCTAATAAAAACACGAATACTAGACATGGGAAGCCTTCTTTTGACTTGTTTGTCAGGGCTGCCCAAAGAACAATCAAACTATACAGCTTTTATTGTTGTCCCTTGTTTTCCCCAAAAGGTGGAAGGTAAGCCACTATTGGCAAAAGTACCATGTACTTCAGAAACAGTTCCAAGGCACAGCTGATCTGCAACTGACCTAAGTGCTGTGTCACAAAAGACTAGATTTCATAGAACCAGAAGGCATCATGGAAATTTCCACTGGAATAAGTCAATCAATAGCCCCACCCAGTAATGATATGTATGAAAACCATTATTTACCAACATGGTATGATAACCGTAAGAGTGTAGTAATAGTACACATGTCTTGGTGGATATCACCATCTTCCTATCTGAACTGAATATCTGCTCTACAAGATACATATACCTGGTATCTGAAATATAACTTACTACTCACTAGTAGTAAAGCTTTATTTATTAGATAAGAATCTGCAACCTCTAATTTAATAAACCAATATGTTTTCTAAAAACAACCTGTAACATTTGTACAATACACACATACAGCTGGATTTTCACCCCTCATTAAGGAAAATGCACTTGCCAACACATAGATTCCATTGTAGAAAATCACAACCAATGAAAACACACAGTTGTGGAACCCAATCTCGATGGTAGATATGTCTACACACATGCTAAAACTTGAGGCTCAGGGAACACTGAGAAAGAGAAAGAAGAAAGATTTCTAGTGCCAGAGGACAAAAAAGTATGCGGTGACATAGAAGTTCCCAGAGTATCAGAAGCTATACCCATCATGGACACCCAAATGTAAACTAAAATGAGATAACACGAATATATTTAAGAGAATGGGAGACTCACCGTGAGAACTCAGCCCTACCCAAAGAAAGGTTGCCAAATGTGAAAATTGGATCCAAGAAAAAAATAGAAAAGATGGCCAAGCTTTATCTACAGTTTCTATGTAACTAAAATTTTAAAAAATTAGCATTTTCTGTGATGAAAATTAAAACTTACATGTAGGAAGATCAAACTTCCAAAGAAAATTATAGTTTATATCACTTGTATTTTTTGATAGCTTGCAAATCCTAATGCTTGCAGTTTGGATAAATACATGTTATACAATGAAGCAAGAATGGTATAGACTTAACAGGTCTTATGTAGTTGCAATACAAATGTAGTTTTTATTCTCCAAAAGTTGATGTTACATTAATTCTTACACAAAAGGTGACACTTTAATTAGCTTTTCACTACTTTTATAAAGACCTTTGACCAAGAGCAACTTTGGAGATAAAGTTTAAAATCTATCATGAAGGGAGTTCGAGAAGAACCTCAAGACAGAAACTTGAATGCTGAAACTGAAAAAAAGACCATGGAGTAGCTTATTATTTTGCTTACCAAAGCTCATGTAACCTACTATGTTAATACTATTTAAGAATTACTTCCCAAGTTGGCTCTGCTCACCAATGGCTAGATCTTGTGTGTGTGTGTGTGTGTGTGTGTGTGTGTGTGTGTGTGTGCGTTTTACTTTTTTATTTTAAAAATACATTTTATTAATTTATTCATATTACATTTCAATTGTTATCCCATCCCTTGTATCCTCCCATTCCTCCCTCCCATTTGCTGCTTACTGCCCTCACCTATGACTGTGACTGAGGTGGAATTCCTCCCCCTCTATATGCTCATAGGGTATCAAGTCTCTTCTTGGTAGGCTGCTATCTTTCCTCTGAGGGCCACCAGGCCTCTCCAACCAGGGGATGTGGTCAAATACGGGGTATCAGAGTTCATGTGAAAGTCAGACCCCACTCTCCACTCTCAAGTGGGAAGGATGTCCTGTCCATTGGGTAGATCTGGGTAGGGGTTCGAAGTTTACTGCACATATTGTCCTTGGCTGGTGCCATAGTTTGAGCAGGGCTCCTGGGCCAAGATCTGTCCATCATAATGTTCTTCTTGTAGGTTCCTAGGAACCGCTGGATCCTTCTATTTCCCCATTCTCCCATGCTTCTCTCACCTAGAGTCCCAATAGGATGTCCTCCCCTCTGTTCCACTTTCCTGGTAAGTGAAGATTTTCATAAGACATGCCCCTTGGGCTAGTGTCCGGAAATAAGTGAGTATATACAGTTTGACTGTTTCTGCTCCTGGGTTAACTCACTCATTAAGATAATTTCTAATTCAATCCATTTGTCCACAAATTTCCAGAATTCCTTGTTTTTAATAGCTGAGTAATATTCCATAGTGCAAATGTATCACAGTTTCTTTATCCGTTTTTCTACTGAGGGACACTCAGGCTATTTCCATGTTCTGGCTATTATGAATAAGGCTGCTATGAACATGGTTGAGCAAATTTTCTTGGGAGCATCTTCTGGGTATATTCCAAGGAGTGGAATAGCTTGGTCTTGAGGAAGCCTTATTCCCAGTTTTCTGAGATAGTGCCAGATAGATTTCCAAAGTGGCTGTACTACTTTGCATTCCCACCAGCAATGAAAGAGTGTTCCTCTTTCTCCATGTCCTTGCCAGCATGTGGTGTCACTTGATTTTTTGATCTTAGCCATTCTGATGGGTGTAAGATGGAAACTCAGAGTTGTTTTGATTTGCATTTCCCTGATGACTAAGGAGGTTAATCATTTCTTTAAGTGTTTCTCAGGCGTTCACTATTCCTCTGTTGAGAATTCTCTGTTTAGTTCTGAACGCCATTTCTAAATTGGATTATTTGGTTTGGTGGAGTTTAATTTCTTGAGTTCTTTATATATTTTGGATATTAGACCTTTGTCAAATGTAGGGTTGGTGAAGAGCTTTTCCCAGTCTGTAGGCTGTTGCTTTGTTCTCTTGACAGTGTCTCTTGCCTTACAGAAGCTTCTCAGCCTCATGAGGTCCCATTTATTGATTGTTGCAGTTAAGGCTTGGGCCTTTGGTGTTCTGTTAAGGAAGTTGTCTCCTGTGCCAATGTGTTCATGGCTCTTCCCCACTTTTTCCCACTGATATAATGCCTCTGGTTTTATATTGATGTCTTTAATCCACTTGAACTTGAGTTATGTGCATGGTGAAAATAGGGCTCTAATTGCATTTTCCTACATGTAGACATCCAGTTAGACCAGCCCCATTTGTTGAAAATGCTATCCTTTTTCCATTGAATAGATTTGGCTTCTTTCTCAAAAATCAAGTGACCCCATGTGTGTGGATTCATATCTGGGTTTTTGATCGATTCCACTGATCAACCAGCCTATTGCTGTGCCAGTACCATGCTGTTTTAATTATTGTTTCTTTATAGTACAGCTTGAGATCACCTATAAAGATACCTCTGGAGGAACTTTTATTGTACAAGATTGTTTTAGCTGTTCTGGGTTTTTTGTTTTTCCATATGAAGTTCAGAATTGAACATTCAGTGTCTTTAAAAAATTGTGTAGGTATCTTGATAGGGATTGCACTGAATCTGTAAATTGCCTTTGGTAAGAGGGCAATTTTTACTATGTTCATTCTCCCGATCCATGAGCAAGAAAGACCATTCCATCTTCTTATGTCATCTTCAATCTCTTTCTTTAGAGTTTTAAAAGTTTTTCAAACAAGTCCTTCACTTCCTTGGTTAGAGTAACTCCTAAATATTTTATATTGCTTGTGGCTAATGTGAAGGGTGTAGTTTTCCTAATTTCTTCCTCTGCATGTTTATCATTTGCGTATCAGCTGTAGGAGTTCTCTTGTGGAATTTTGGGGGTCACTTTGTACACTATCATATCATATGCAAATAGAGATAATTTGACTTCCTCCTTTCCCATTTCGATCCCCTTGATCTCCTTTTGTTGTCTTATTGCTCTGGCTAGAACTTCCAGTACTATTTTGAAGAGATATAGAGAAAGTGGGCAGCCTTGCCTTGTTCCCGATTTTAGAGGAATTTTTTTGGGTATCTCACCATTTAATTTGATTTTGGCTGTTGGCTTGCTATATATAGCCATTATTATGTTCAGGTATGTGCCTTGTATCCCTGATCTCTCCAAAACTTTAAACATGAATGGATGTTGGATTTTATCAAATTCTTTCTCTGCATCTAAGGAGATGATCATGTGGTTTTTCTCTTTCTGTTTCTGTATATGGTGGATTACATTGACGGATTTCCATATATTAAACCATCCCTACATGCCTGGAATGAAGCCTACTTGGTCATGGTGCATGATATCTTTGATTTGTCCTTGTATTCATTTTACAAGTATTTTATTGAATATTTTTTGCATCAATGTTCATAAGAGAAATTAGTCTGAAATTCTCTTTCTTTGTTGGGTCTTTGTGAGGGTTAGGTATCAATGTGACTATGGCCCCATAGAATGAATTTGGTAATCCTCCATCCATTTCTATCTTTTGGAGTAGCTTTAAAAGTATTGGTATTAGCACATCCTTGAAGGTTTGGTAGAATTCTGCACTGAACCATCTGACCCTGGGCTTTTTTCAGTTGGGAGACGATCAAAGATTGCTTTTATTTCTGTAGGGGAAATGGGACTATTTAACTTGTTTATCTGTTCTTCACTCAATTTTGGCATGTGAAATTGATCAAGAAAATCATCCATTTCCCTTAGATTTTCAAGTTGTGTGGCATATATGCCTTTGAAGTAGGATTTTATGATTCTTTGTATTTCTTCAGTGTCTGTTGTTTTGTTTTCCTTTTCATTTCTGCTTTTGTTGATTTGGATATTGTCTCTCTGCCTTTTAGTTAGTTTGGCTAATGGTTTGTCTATGTTGTAGATTTTCTCAGAGAACCAACTCCTGGTTTTGTTGATTCTTTGAATTGTTGTCTTTGTTTCTAATTCATTGATTTCAGCCCTGAGTTTGATTATTTCCAGACATCTACTTCTCTTGGGTGTTTCTGCTTCTTTTTTTTTTTCTCTAGGTTTTCCAGCTGTGTCATTAAGTTGCTTATGTGGGATGTTTCCAATTTCTTTACAAAGGTAGTTAATGCTATGACTTTTCCTCTTAGCACTGCTTTCAATGTTTTCCACAAATTTGAGTATGCTGTTCCTTCATTTTCATTGAATTTCATGAAGTCCTTAATTTAATCCTTTATTTCTTCCCTGACCCAGGTGTCACTAAGTAGAGAGTTGTTTAATTTCCGTGTATGTGTAGGCTTTTTGTTATTGCTGTTGTTGTTGATGTGCAGACTAAGACCGTGGTGATCTGACAAGATACATGATATTATTTCAATCCTCTTGTATCTTTTGAGGCTTGCTTTGTGACCTATTATGTGATCAATTTTGGGGAAGGTTCGATGGATTGCAGAGAAGAAGGTATATTCCTTTTTCTTTGGGTGAAAGGTTCTGTAAATATATGTTAGATCCATGTGATTCATGACATTGGTTAATGATGTTATTCCTCTGCTTAGTTTCTGTTTCAATGTCCTATCCTTCAGTGAGAGTGAGGTGTTGAAGTTTCCCACTATTATTTTGTGGGGGTCGATGTGTGGTTTAAGCTTCATTAATAGATCTTTTACAAATGTGGGTGCCTTTTTATTGGGAGCATAGGTGTTCAAAATTGTGATGTTCTCTTAGTTGACTTTAACTTTGATGAGTATGAAGTGTCCTTCTTTATCTCTTTTGATTAATTTTTGTTGAATGTCTATTTTGTTAGATATTAAAATGGCTATGCCTTCTTGCTTCTTGTGACCATTTTTTGGAATATTTTTTCCAGCATTTTCCCCTTTGGTAATATCTATCTTTATGGATGACATGTGTATCTTGAAGGCAGAAGTATGTTGGATTTTGTTTATGCATCCATTCAGTTAGTCTGTGTCTTTTATTGGAGAATTGAGACTATTGATGTTGAGAGATATTAATGACCACTGACTGTTAAAAGTCTTAATTTTGATTTTGGTTCCAGTACAGCGTTTGTGTGGTTGTGTTTTTACAGTGGTGTAGTTACCTATTTCCTGTGTAGTTTTCATTGTAGCTTGTCCATTTGGGGTGGAGTTTTCCTTCTAGTACCATCTGTAAAGCTGGATTTGTGGATAGGTACTGTTTAAATGTGTTTGTGTAATGGAATATTTTGTTTTCTCCTTCAATGGTTATTGATAGTCTTGCTGGGTAAAGTAGTCTGTCCAGGCACCTGTGATCGCTTAGGATTTTCAGAATTTCTGTCCAGGCCCTTTTGGCTTTGATGGTCTCTGCTGAGACGTCAGGTGTAATTCTGACAGGTTTGCCTTTAAATGTTATTTGGCCCTTTTCCCTTGCAGCTTCTAATATTTTTCTTGGTTCTGTATAATATTTGTTTTGATTATTATGTGATGGGAAGTTTTTCATTTCTTGTCTATTTTATTTGTTGTTCTGTAGGCCTCTTGTATGTTTATAGGCATCTCTTTCTTTAGCTTTGGGAAGTTTTCTTCTATGGTTTTGTTGAGAATATTTTCTGGGCCTTGGAGTCTGGCATCTTCTCTTTCCTCAATGCCTATTATCCTCATATTTCTTCTTTTCATGGTGTCCTTGATTTCTTGGGTGTTTTGTGTCAGGATTTTTCCAGATTTAGCATTTTCTTTAATGGTTGCTTCAAGATCTATGACTGTATCTTCTAGACCTGAGATTCGTTCCTCCATCTATTGGATTCTCTTGGACAGGCTCACCTCTGTGTTGTTCACCTTCCTCTCTGAGCTCTCATGTTCCAATTTCTCTTCTGTCTGTTTTTATCATTGAATCCATTTTCAACTTCAGATCTTGAACTTTTTTACTGATTTTTTTCACCTGATTTTTTTGTAGATTCCTGAGTTTCTTCCATTGCCTCTTTATAGACCTTTAGTGCTTGAACAGTTTTATTGATTTCCTTCATCTTGTTGTTTGCATTTTCCTGAATTTTTCCCAGTGCCTCTCTATAGACCTCTTTTATGTCTTCCACCTGTTTTGCTGCATCTTCCTGCATTTGATTATGAATTTTATTTGTTTCCTCCACTATCATCTTCATTTTATAAGTATTTGAGGTCATTTTCTAGTAATTCTGTTGTGTTTGAATTCTCTGGGTAGAATAGCTGGGATCTGGAGGAGCCTTTTTTTTTTTTTTTTTTTTTTTTTTTTTTTTTTTTTTTTTTTTTGCGTATGAGTTTATACTGTCCTTTAGTCATTTTGCCATCTCTGTTTTGGGAGATAGCTTCCAGAGTTGGGTAGAGGGAGTCTGAGAATAGATTCTTATTATTTCCCTAGGCTGGAAGCTAGGGGTCTCTCACAGCCAGTGATGCCCAGCTCCCTTGTACTGTTGGTCCTTCATTCGTCCTGGGTGTCCAAATGTGTGCTGTGCAAGGCCAAAGTGTTCACAGCCTTCTGTGTCCCCTTACAGGTTGGGTGGAGGGGGTCTGATGGACACTCTACTCTCTGTCTCCTCAAGATATCCTTAGCCCTGGAGCTTTGATCCTTCACTGGTCTGTGATTTACGGTAGAGTTTTGGCACCCAAACCTCTTGCAGAGTCGAGGTTAATGTCACAGGGCCCAAACCGGACACACACTGAGTCCAGTTCATGTCTCTGAACCCACTGGTCTTGTATCCTAAACCATACACTTAGTCAAGTTAATGCTGAGCCCAACCAAGGTCACTGGCCCAGACCACACACTGAACATGCTGAGTTCAGCTAGAGTCTCAGGGCATGGGACTGTTTGCCTAGCTCAGCTAGAACCTCTGGGCCCAAACTGCCTGCCAAGTTCAGCCAGGGACTCTGGGCCAAAACTGCATGCTGTGCTCAGCTATAGTCTCAGGGCTCGAACCACTCACCAAGTTTAGCTAGGTTCTCTGTGCCCAAAGTGCCCATCAAGTTCATCCATGGACGCTGGGCCTAAACCACATGCCAAATTCAGCTAGGGTCGCAGGGCCCAAATCTTGCACGGAATTCCCTCTTCTGCAGCAATTGCCACAGGTCACCACACTGATCTCCTCTGCCAGAGGGTTCCGCAGCTGCAAATTTCAGCTGCCACTGCTGTTACTCTGGTCAGAGGACATCTGCTCTCCTCCTGTGTGCATGGGTACACAAGTGTTCTATATTTTGGTTTTTTCAAACTGTGTAGTACCCCTGCTATAGTGGGACAGGGAGCTTGGTGTTCCTGGTTAAGATTTCTGTGCATTCCCTGAATCATTTACTGAAGCTTCTGAACATGGTCCACGCTGCTTGCCACCATCTTGGATCTCCCTAGATCTTCTTACAATAATCATTATTTAAGAAAATGCCCCATAGACTTGCCTATTGGACAGTCTCACAGAGGTCTTTTGTCACTTGGTATTCCCTTTTCAAAGATGATATTAGTTTGTGTTAAGTTGAAAAACAAAATAATAAAGAGATAATGTTTTTTAAGCATAATCTTAGATGACTGTGAAATGGAGGTGCATTTGCACTCATTGGTGAGAGTCAAACAATTCTTAACATATTTTGTAGGCTTTAGTTTATCTCTTTGGTCATATGAAGAAAAGTAATAGTGTCCAACAGACACAAAACCTGCTGTTTCTAAGAAACTATGAGCATTCAATTTTCCAGAATTAAGAGTTTTAAATGTTTGCTTTTGTGAAACTTCCCAACTAACTTATGATAGCATACAAAATATACAATGAGAATTGATATATTGTGTTAATTTGGAGATGAGAAAAGGTGTTCAATGAATACACAGAGCACATGAAAATTATTCATGTATTCATTTGTCGCTATACAAAGTATGTAGTATTAACTTACATAAACATCAAAGCTCAATTTTCCTAATGAGCTACTTTGGGTGTGGCAGTGTAGCACATAAGAGACAACAAAAGAAGTTATGCTGATACCATGCTACATTTCTTGCCAGATGTGGATCAGTGTGTGAAGTGTCCAGATGACCAGTATCCCAACACAGAGCAAACCCACTGCCTCCAAAAAGATGTGACATTTCTGGCTTATGAAAGTCCCTTGGGGATGACATTGGCTACTCTGGCTTTGTGGTTTTCTTCACTCACCACACTTGTTCTTGTGGTTTTTGTGAAGCACCGAAAGACTCCAGTTGTGAAGGCTAATAACAGTACTCTCAGCTATATCCTGCTCATCTCCCTCAATTTCTGTTTCCTTTGCTCCTTGCTATTCATTGGTCATCCAAACTCAGCCAGCTGCATCCTGCAACAGACTGTATTTGGAGTTGTTTTCACAGTGGCAGTATCTACTATCTTGGCCAAAACCACTACAGTGGTCTTGGCTTTCAAGTCTACAGCTCCAGGAAGAAGGATGAGAAGGGCACTTATATCAGGAACACCCAAATTTATCATTCCCATTTGTACACTCATACAATTTATCATCTGTGGAGTCTGGCTGGGAACATCTCCTCCCTTTGTTGAAACAGATGCACACACTGAACATGGTCAGATCATCATTGTGTGCAATAAGGGCTCAGTCACAGCCTTCTATTGTGTCTTGGGATACCTGGGGGCTCTGTCAGTTGGAAGCTTCACTGTAGCTTTTTTGGCCAGGAATCTGCCTGACACCTTCAATGAAGCCAAGTTCCTGACATTCAGCATGCTGGTGTTCTGCAGTGTTTGGATCACTTTCCTCCCTGTCTACCACAGTACTAAGGGGAAGGTCATGGTGGTTGTGGAGGTATTCTCCATCTTAGCATCCAGTGCAGGGCTGCTAAGTTGTATCTTTATCCCCAAGTGTTATATTATTCTTATGAGACCTCATAAGAACTCATTGAAAGCCATAAGAAATAGAGATAGATGGAAATAAGCTTTCTTGAGAATAACTCATGTTACATTTTTGGGTTTCAAATGTGTCAATAGAAGTTCTCAGATGAAATTGTTATACAACATAATATATCCCACTATTCAGATTATTTAGATATTTGGTGTTGTAAGATTGAAATGTTGTGTCCAAGACCAAATTGTTGCAAGATATCTTATCGTTCTTGTCAACCAGCTATAATTTGTCTCATTATGTGACTTCCAGATAAATACATTTACAATGTACAAAATGATCTTACCTTTCATGAAACCAATCATCAAGATGGTATAAGATACTGTCCCACATAATCATAGCCTAGAACTACCAGGTTAGCTGTAATTTGACCACATGAAGTTTAGAGGAATTTATTCTAACAATGTCTTGAATTTTGGATTAATGTTTATTTTACTATAAAAAAAAATACATGAAAACCTCTTCAGATTGGAACATGGTATATGACATAACCTGTGCATTTTGGTCATGGTCACTTATATTTGGCCACATCATCAAATCTCATAACACTCAATATAAAGGGTATTCGCTTTCTTTTTGCTTGTTTGTAAAAATCAGAAACTGAGGGAAAGCTAATTTTGCTTTCCATTCAATTCTTATGAATATAATCACATGTGTCAGCAACTCTGGAATGCAAATTTTATGCGAATGCAGTATAACTATAAAAACCCTACTCTGGTGTGTTTATGATATTATAGCAAACATACTAAGCTAAAATGAAAAAGATTCATCTTATGTTCGTAAAATACATCCCATGGGCAAACTTCCAGAGTGAATATAAAAATAAAGTAACCAAAGCACCAAATTCAGGAAATCTGTTTTCTAACTTAAAAGCAATGTGATCACCTACTTCGTACCCTTACTGCCATGATCACCAATGTAATGAAATGTTCATTTTATCGTGATCCAAAATAAACCTGATTTAAAAGTATTTTTTCTTCTTTTTTTCTTATTAATTTATTCTTGTTACATCTCAATGTTTATCCTGTCCCTTGTATCCTCCCATTCCTCCCTCTCCCCCCCCCCCCGTCATTTTCCCATTATTCCCCTCCCCTGTGACTGTTCCTGAGGGGGATTACCTCCCCTGTATATTCTCATAGGGTATCAAGTCTCTTCTTGGCAACCTGCTGTCCTTCCTCTGAGTGCCACCAGGTCTCCCCCTCCAGGGGACATGGTCAAATGTGAGGCACCAGAGTACATGAGAAAGTCATATCACACTCTCCACTCAACTGTGGAGAATATCCTAACCATTGGCTAGATCTGGGAAGGGGTTTAAACTTTACCTCCTGTATTGTCCTTGGCTGGTGCCTTAGTTTGAGCGGGACCCCTGGGCCCAAATCTGCCTATCCTATTGTTCTACTTGTAGGTTTCTAGGACCCTCTGTATCCTTTTGTTTTGCTATTCTCCTATGCGTCTCTCATTTAGAGTCCCAATAGGATGCCCTCCCCTCTGTCCCAGTTTCCTGGTAAGTGAAGGCTTTCGTGGGACATGCCCCTTGGGCTAGTACGCAGATATAAGTGAGTATATACCATTTGATTCTTTCTGCTTCTGGGTTAACTCACTCATTATGATTATTTCTAGCTCAATCCATTTATCCACAAATTTCGGGAATTCCTTGTTTTTAATAGCTGAGTAGTATTCCATAGTGTATATGTACCACAGTTTCTTTATCCACTCTTCTACTTAGGGACACTTAGGCTGTTTCCGTGTTCTGGCTATTATGAATAAGGCTGCTATGAACATGGTTGAGCAAAGTTTCTTGTTGTGTGCTGGAGCATCTTCTGGGTATATTCCAAGGAGTGGAATAGCTGGGTCTTGAGGAAGCCCTATTCCCATTTTTCTGAGATAGCACCAGATAGATTTCCAAAGTGGCTGTACTAGTTTGCATTCCCACCAGCAATGAAGGAGTGTTCCTCTCTCCCCACATCCTCGCCAGCATGTGGTGTCACTTGAATTTTTTATCTTAGCCATTCCACACACATATGGTCACTTGATTTTTGACAAAGAAGCCAAATCCATTCAATGGAAAAAGGATAGCATCTTCAACAAATGGTGCTGGTCTAACTGGAGGTCTATGTGTAAAAAAATGCAACTGGACCCATATTTGTCACCTTGTGTAAAACTCAAATCCAAGTGGATTAAAGACCTCAACATAAAACCAGAGACACTAAGTCACTTAGAGGAAAAAGTGGGAAGAGCCTGGAACATATTGGCACAGGAGACAACTTCCTGAACAGAACACCAACGGCCCAGGCCTTAATGTCAACCATTAATAAATGGGACCTCATGAGGCTGAGAAGCTTCTGTAAGGCAGGAGACACTGTCAAGAGAACAAAGCGACAGCCTACAGACTGGGAAAAGATCTTCACCAACCCTACATCTGACAAAGGTCTAATATCCAAAATATATAAAGAACTCAAGAAATTAAACACCACCAAACCGAATAACCCAATTGAGAAATGGGGCTCGGAACTAAACAGAGAATTGTCAACAGAGGAGTATCAAATGGCTGAGAAACACTTAAAGAAATGCTCAACCTCCTTAGTCATCCGGGAAACGCACATCAAAACAACTCTGAGATTCCATCTTATACCCATCAGAATGGCTAAGATATTTATTTTCATTTTGGAGATTTTACTATAATATTGATATACATCAAATCCTCATATTTTAAGTCATTGCCTTCCATGTTTCATTATTTGATGTAGTAAACAGATGTATCTATCTATCTCTCTATATGTATGGATAGATATACATGAGGTATATACATCAATCTTGTAAATGCATGTAAGATATATACATATTTTATATATTTATATAAATATATAAATACAACCTGTTCAATCTGTCTAATGTTCTTTGTATATATGTTATCGTTATAAAAAAAAACCCCACAATCAAACAAACAGTTCCTGCACTTAAGGCTCAGGAAACGTTGTGAAAGACAAAATGGAAATATTGGTAGAATAAGAGGATTGCGATTTTTTAAATTAATTAATTTTATTTGTTTGCATCCTTGTCATGGCCCCTCCCTCTTGTCTTCCTGTTCCCACCCTGCCTTCTATTTCCTCCATTCCACTTCCCCTCTTTCTCATAGAAGGGGAGCCCACCCCCCACTAACCCACCCAAAGTTATCATGTCAAATCAATACTGTACACAATCTCTTCCCCTGTGCTCTTGCAAGGCAACAGCAGATTTTCACTCTAAATGCCCAAGAGTCTAGTTACCACATGGATAGCTCAATTGGATTAGGACATTGTGGTAAGAATATATATTCTTGTCAAGGCAGTATTAAGCCATCCTTGTCTCACCAATACAACCACCTAAACAAGAGACGAACAAGGACAAGAGCAATAAACATTCCGAATGGATGACATAAAGTAAAGAAGCCTCAATCCTACATAATTAACTGCAGGCAGCTGAGAAATTCTGAGAATAAGAGAAATATTATTTTTCAGGAAAGAGCACATCAACTGGTTATTCAATACCAAATAATTTTCTTGAATTTACTTTTGCCACATTTACTCCCAGCAAACAGAGGAGGAAATCATAGAGAACACTGACTGTGTGTAATTTGGACTTGACGGTGATAAAGCTGAACACGTGTCTGTTAGGACTTTGGAACTGGTTTCTGAGAAGAATGTTCAAGGATTTGGAGTTTCAAAAGCAGAGGACTGAAATGGGGTCATCAGAAATTAACTGAGTATTTAGGCAATGTTTGAAAAGTTAGAATGCCAAAAAAGTAAACCCAGGAGAAGTTCTAAGATGGCAGCACTAATTATACACTGTGTCTATCGGTAGGACAGCAGCGCAGCACAGTGAGCAGTAGACCAAATTGTAAGTACCCAAATAGATGCTGTCATGTTTCACAGGTCAGACGTGACCTCATGGTGAGGAAAACTAATGAATGGGTCTGACCTCAGATCACCAAGCTAATTCTCAGAAAAGTTCCTGGGTCTCTGTAGATAAACAAGGTCTCACTAACTAGCCATCTGCTTGCATGCCTTTGCTCTGCAGTCATCAACACAGACTGAACTGTGGGCCCCCAACACCAGTGTCTGGGTCTTCTGGTGGAGAGGAGACCCCACGAAGAGGGACACAATTGGGTCGAACCTCAGGTCATAACACTAATCCATGGAAAATTTCCTGAGTCTCCACAGGAGTGCTTGGTCTCAGTGTACAGTTATTCAACTGTGTGCTGCTTTCACTGGGCAGTGAAGGGCACCAGAAACTACAAGCCAACAGCAGAGACAGCCAGATGGCTAAAAGCTCACATAAAAACACAATCCACAAAATCCAAAGCAATATGGCATCTCCAGACCTCAGTAATCCCAAGGCAAACATCCCTGGACACAAAAAACAACTGAGTAAGAAGAAAATTACCTGAAATCTATGCTATGAAGATGATAACTGAGGACACAAATAAAATCTGTAAAGAAATACAGAAATACACAGTCAAACAGATTGAGCCTTTTAGAGAGACCTGTAGAGAGGAAATGAATAAATCACTCAAAGAAATACAGGAAATCACAAACAAGTGAATGAATTTAACAAATTATTTAAAGAAATGCAGGAAAACACAAACATGCAGATTTAGGAAATCAATAAAATGATTCAAGATCTGAAGACAGAAATGGAAATAATAAATAAAGCACAAACTGGGGAAATCCTTGGAAGAGAGAACTTAGAGAAGAAAATGGGAACTAAACAGGTAAGCATTGTGAACCAAATAAAGGAGATGGAAAAAAATCTCAAGTGTAGAAGACACAATAGAAACATTTGATGCAACCATCAAAGAAAAAGCTAAAATTAAAGATTTCTTGACACAAAATATCCACAAAATCAAGGACACCATGAAAAGAGGAAACCAAGAATAACAGGAACTGAGGAAACAGAAGATGCCTGGCTCCAAGGCAAGAAAATATTTCCAAGAAAATCAAAAAAAATCCCCCAATTTAAAGAAATGGATTCCTATAAACATACAAGAGTACTAATGAACACCAAATAGATAGGCCAGAAAAGAAAATCTTCCTACAACATAGTGTCTGGAGGGGATATACACAGCTGCTTGGTCCCCTGTGAGGGCCCTGGGTTTCTCTGTGGACTGGTAGTCTCAGATCCACGTTCCCTGTTCCCCCTGGGGCAATGGGCCCATGAATGGTCTGAGAGGAAGACAGGGGTTGCAGATGAGGCTAACACCCTCAGCTCTGGTTTTAGGTTTTGTACTCCTGCTCACCTGGACACTGGCCCCTGGGGCTTTCTAGGGACTAGTGGGTTGGTCTGGCGTCAGATCCATCCGTTGTCTTGATTTTTTCCCAGGCCAGCAGTTCCAGCCTGGAGATACACAGACCACAGTTCAGTCTCAGATACAAAGCTCCCGTTTAACAATGGCAGGCACCTGTCCCACTGCGGGGAAGAGTACACCCTTCCCCTAAATTCTTAGAACAGACCAGACAAGCTGTAAGCACAGCTTTAGCACTGCAGCAGGTGGGTGTATCCCCACCTGCCTGATCTCCTGTTGAGCTCTGAGACTCTTTGCAGACTGGTGAGCCCAGAAACACGCTCTCTGGTCCCCCTGGACTTAGTATGGTCCAGATCTTCCAGACACCATGCCAACCACACCTACAGGCCGGTCACCATGCTAATCACCTCAGTAGGCGGGGCCTTGTCTTTGCTTCTGTTTTCCCACTTGGGTGGCTGCCGACCTAGCGGCTACTCCCCAGGGCAGTCCGTGCTCTCTGCACGGGCTCTGAAACTTTCTGTGGGTTCCCAGAAATACGCTCTGTTCCCACTGGGCATAGTGTTGTCCAGATTTTCCAGGCAGCATGCCAATCACCTCAGCGGCGGGACCTTGCCTGCTCTAGGCTACCCGCTTGAGAGTCTGCAGCCGCAGCGGCTGCTCGCTGGTACTGGGTCTCACTGTGGACCGTCAGAAGCACGCTCTCTGTTACTGTCCAGATCTTCAGAGCGCCATGGTAAACACCTCGGTAGGCAGGACCTTGCCAGCTATCTCCGTTACCCATTTGAGTGTCTGTAGGTGCTGCAGCTGCTCTCTAGAGGGTCCGTGCTCCAAGCAGGTTCAGAGTCTCACTGTGGACCCCCAGAAGCACGCTCTCTGTTCTCCCTGGACCTATTTCTGTCCAGCTCTTCCAGAATCCCTGGCAATCGCCTCAGTAGGCCAGTAGGCGGGGCCTTGCCAGCCATCTGGGCTACCTGTTTGAGTATCAGCAGGCTCGGGCGGCTGCTCTCTAGGGGGTCCGTGCTCTGCACGGGTTCAGGGTCACACTGTGGACCTCCAGAAGTTTACTCTCTGATCCTCCTGGACTTGTTACTGTCCAGGTCTTCCAGACACTGCGCCAAACCCCTCTGCAGGCGGTATCTTGCCTGTATCCCCGGGGACCTGTTTGTGCGGCTGCCACAGCTGCAGCAGCTCCTTGCCAGTTGGTCCGTGCTCTCTGTGCGTTCCGAAATGTGCCTCCTTTCCGTTTTATATTCCCTTGATCTCCTTTAGTGTGTTATTGCTTTATCTAGGGCTTCAAGTACTACAGTGAAGAGATATGTAGACAGTGGACAGCCTTGCCTTGTCCCTGATTTCACTGGAACTGATTTAAATTTCTCTCTACTTAGTTTGATTTTGGCAATTGGCTTGCTATATATTGCCTTTATTATGTTTAGATATGTGCCTTGTATCCCTGATTTCTCCAAGACTTTTAACATGAATGGGCGTTGAATTTTGTCCAATTCTTTTTTTCAGCATCTAAGGAGATGATCACGTGGCTTTTTTCCTTCAGTTTACTTATATGGTGGATTACATTGATGGGTTTCCATATATTGAACCACCCCTGCATGCCTGGAATGAAGCCTACTAGGTTATGGTGAATGATATTTTTGATATTTTATTGGATTTGTTTTTTGAGTATTTTATTGAATATTTTTGCATATATGTTCATAAGAGAAATTGGTCTGAAATTCTCTTTCTTTGTTGAACCTTTGTGGGTCTTAGGTATCAAGATGTCTTTGGCCTCATAGAATGAGTTTGGTATTGTTCTTTCCAATTCTATTCTGTGGAATCATTTGGAGAGAATTGGTATTAGGTCTTCTTTGATGGTCTGGTACAATTATGCACTGAATCCATTTGGCCATTTTTGTTTTGTTTTGTTTGTTTTGTTTTGTCTTTTTGCGGGGGAGAGGGATGGTAGACTTTTGATGAATGCCTCTATTTCCTTAGGAGACATAAGACTATTTAATTAATTTACCTGGTCTTGATTCAATTGTGGTAGTTGGTAGCTATCAAGAAAATTGTGCATTTCATTTAGATTTTCATAATTTGTGGCATATAGGCCTTTGAAGTAAGACCTAATGATTCTTTGGATTTCTTCAGTGTCTGTCTTTGTATCTCCCTTTTCATTTTGGATTTTCTTGATTTGAATACTCCCCCTCTGCTTTTTTTTTTTTTTTTCCTAGTTTGGCTAAGGGTTTGTCTATCTTGTTGATTTTCTCCAAGAACTAGCTCTTGGTTTCATTGATTCTTTGACTTATTCTCTTTGTTTCTAATTTATTGATATCAGACCTCAGTTTGTTGAGCTCCAGATGTGTATGCCTCTTTGTTGTGGATGATTCTTTTTGTTCTAGAGCTTTAAGGTGTGCTGTTAAGTTCCTAGTATGCAATGTCTCTAATTTCTTCATACAAGCACTTAGTGCCACAAACTTTCCTCTTAGAATTGCTTTCATTGTGTCCCATAACTTTGTGTATGCTGTGCTTTCATTATCATTAGATTCTTAGAAGTTTTTTAAAAATCTTTTTAAAATTTCTCCCTTACCCAAAAGTCATTGAGCAGGGAATTGTTCAGTTTCCATGAGATTTTAGGCTTTCTGTTCTTTCTGTTGTTGTTGAGGTCCAGGCTTAGTCTACCATAGTCTACCATAAGACACAAGGGATTATTTCAACATTCTTATATCTGTTGAGGTTTGCTGTGTGACCAAGTATATGGTAAGTTTTTGGAGAATGTTCAGTGAGTTGCTGAGAAGAATGTGTATTCCTTTTTGTTTGGGTGGAATGTTCTGTACATATCAGTTATATCCATTTTATTCATGACATCTATTAGCTTCATTATGACCTCATTTAGTTTCTGCCTTTATGATCTGTCTGTTGGGGAAAGTGAGGCGTTGAAGCCTCTCACTATTAAGGAGTGGGGTTTAATTTGTGATTTAAGCTTTAGTTGCTTTTCTTTTACAAATATGGGTGCCCCTGTATTGGAGGCGCATATGTACAGGGTTGAGACATCCTCTTGGTGTATTTTTCCATTGATGAGTATGAAGTATCTTTTACATATCTTTTGATTAGTTTTGGTAGAAAGACTATTTTATTAGATACTAGAATGGCTGTTTCAGCTTGCTTCTTGGGTCCATTTGCGTGGAATACCACTTTCCAACCATTTACTCTAAGGTAATGTTTATATTTATTGCTGAGGCATGTTACTAGTATGCAGAAGAATGATGGTTATGTTTTCACATCTATTCTGTTAGGCTGTGTCTTTTTATTGCAGATTTGAGGTCATTGAGGTTGAGGGGCATTAATGACCAGTGGTTGTTTGTGCCTATTTTGTTAACGTTGGTAGTGGTAAAGTGTGTGTGTGTGTGCTTCTTTTATTTTGGTTTTATGGCTGTGAGGTTATTTATTTCCTTTGTTTTCCTGGGTAAAGTTACTCTCCTTGGGTTGGAATTTTCCTTCTAGTATCTTCTGTAGGGCTGAGTTTCTGGCTAGGTACTGTTTAAACTTGATTTTATCATGGAATATCTTGTTTTCTGCACTTATGGTGATTGAAAGTTTTACTGGGTATAGTAGTCTGGGTTGATATCTGTGGACTCTTAGTGTCTGCATGACCTCTGTCCATGGCTTCATTGTCTCTGTTGAGAAGTCAGGTGTAATTCTTATAGGTTTGCCTTTATATGTGACTTGGCCATTTTCTCTTGCAGCTTTTAAGTTTCTTTCTTTGTTCTGTAAATTTAGTGTTTTCGTTATTATGTGACAAGAGGATTTTCTTTTCTGGTCCCATCTTTTTGTAGTTATGTAAGCTTCTTGTATATTTATTGGCATTTATTTCTTTAGTTTAGGAATGTTATCTTCAATGATTTTGTTGAAAATATTTTCTGGACTTTGCACTTGGGAGTCTTCTTTTTCTTTTATCCCTATGATTCTTAGGCTTGGTCTTTTCATAGTGTCCCAGATTTCTTGGATGTTCTGTGTCAGGAGCTTTTTAGATTTGACATTCTCTTTGACTATTGTATCAATTTTAAGACATATCTTCTAGTCTTGATATTCCTTCTTCCATCTCTTGAATTCTGTTGGTGATGCTTGTGCTTATAGATCCTGTCCTCCTCTCTAGGTTTTTCATTTCCAGGATTATCTCAGACTGTGTTTTCTTCACTGTTTCTATCTCCACTTTTAGGTCTTGAAAACTTTTATATATTTCATTCTCCTTTATGATTGTAATTTCCTGTATTTCACTAATTTCTGTAACCATTTTGTTCAATTCTTTCATCTCTTCCTTTGTGTATTCATGTTCTAGTTTGACAGATTTATTTTCCTCCTTTAAGGCCTCTATCATTTTCTTTTTTTATTTTTATTAATTTATTCTTGTTACATCTCAATGTTTATCCCATCCCTTGTATCCTCCCATTCCCCCCCCCCCATTTTCCCATTATTCCCCTCCCCTATGACTGTTCCTGAGGGGGATTACGTCCCCCTATATATTCTCATAGGGTATCAAGTCTCTTCTTGGCTACTTGCTGTCCTTCCTCTGAGTGCCACCAGGTCTCCCCCTCCAGGGGACATGGTCAAATGTGAGGCACCATAGTATGTGAGAAAGTCGTATCACACTCGCCACTCAACTGTGGAGAATATTCTGACCATTGGCTAGATCTGGGAAGGGGTTTAAAGTTTACCTCCTGTATTGTCCTTGGCTGGTGCCTTAGTTTGAGCGGGACCCCTGGGCCCAAATCTGCCTATCATATTGTTCTACTTGTAGATTTCTAGGACCCTCTGTATCCTTTTATTTTGCTGTTCTCCCATGCGTCTCTCATTTAGAGTCCCAATAGGATGCCTTCCCCTCTGTCCCAGTTTCCTGGTAAGTGAAGGCTTTTGTGGGACATGCCCCTCCTCCTTAGTCATCAGGGAAATGCAAATCAAAACAACTCTGAGATTCCATCTTACACCCATCAGAATGGCTAAGATCAAAAACTCAAGCGACACCACATGCTGGCGAGGATGTGGGGAGAGAGGAACACTCCTTCATTGCTGGTGGGAATGCAAACTAGTACAGCCACTTTGGAAATATATCTGGTGCTATCTCAGAAAAATGGGAATAGGGCTTCCTCAAGACCCAGCTATTCCACTCCTTGGAATATACCCAGAAGATGCTCCAGCACACAACAAGAAAATTTGCTCAACCATGTTCATAGCAGCCTTATTCATAATAGCCAGAACATAGAAACAGCCTAAGTGTCCCTCAGTAGAAGAGTGGCCTCTATCATTTTCATAACCTCGTATTTGAGATCTTTCTCTTGTGCCTCAGGTGAGGTAGTATCTCCTGGGCTTGATGATGTAGGAATGCTAGTTTCTGGTGGTGTCAAATGGCCCTGAGAATTGTTGCTAGTGTTCTTACACTAACCTCTTCCCAGTGTGATGTCTCTGGTGCTAGCAGGTTTGGAAGTAGGTTTGGAAGTAGCTGACGGTCTATGAGTTTAGGGACAGGTATAACGGGGTTTGGGTCTACACCCAAGTCACCTCCTCTGGGTTCAGTCTCTGGCTTGCTGTTTCTGACTCAGGAGGGTATGGCTGCTGAGGAGCAAGAAGAAAGATATTTGGGCAGATATCTGAGCCCAGGGGGCTTCTCTGGGGTGGAGGACAATAGGACCTTGGTCTCACACCCAAGCCCTATCCTCTGAGTTCTCTCTCTCTCTCTCTGCTTGTTTGCTGTTTATGCCCTAAGAGGGTCTGACTGCTGGAAAAAATAACCAAGAAGAGAACTACTCCAGGAGCCCAGCGACCTTCTTGGGATGGAGGGCAATGGGAGTTTGGTCCCACACCCAAGCCCCCTCCTCTGGGTTCACTCTGTACTTGCTAGGTGTTTCTGACTTAGGGGAGTCTGGCTGCTGGCCAGCTGGCAGAAAAGTATTAGAGGAGATAGTGGTTCTGGTGGTCATGCCAGCTTATTCAGGCAGAGGTGAGTTTGAAAATAAAATCCAAAAAGAAATTTCCTCAATCTAAAGAGAAGAGATCCCTGTCAACATAAATAAGGCTTACAGCATACCAAATAGAGTAAACCAGAAAAAAAATCCTCCTGCCACAAAGTAATGAACACTAAACTTACAAAACAAAGAAATAATATTAAAAGCTGCAAGAGAAAAAGGTCAAGTACCATATAAAGGCAAACAGATCAGAATCACACTTGAATCTTAACTAAGACTATGCAAGCTAAACATGTCGGGGAAAATGTCATGGAGAACCTAAGAGACCACAGATGTCACCCAGACTACTATACCTAGCAAAACTTTCTGTCACCATAGATGAGAAAACAAGATATTCCATGACAAAACCAAATTTAAACCATATCCACGTAAAAACACAGCTCTACAGATGATACTAGAAGGCAAACTCCAAACCAACAAGTTCAACTCTACTCCAGCCTGCAAAAAAATCTACAGGACATTGATAACTTCAAAACAGCAAAACCCAAAGAAGACAAGCACAGAAACACACTGCCACCACCAACTTCATAGGAAAAGAAACTAGCATTGATTGGCCATCAATATCTCTCAAAATCAATAAACTCACCTCTACAATAAAGACACAGTCTAACAGAATGGATAGGTAAGCAGGAGCCAACATTCTGCTGCGTAAAAGGAGCAAATCTCAGCAATAAAATAGGCATTACCTACTCCAGAGGTCTGATTGCTGCAATAAAAATGTGCTTAGTATTCTCCAAAATTTTATGTTAGGTTGTGTATTCCACCAAAGATGTTGCATTAGTTAACATTCTAGTATTTTTGTAAAGACTTTAAACAAAAACAACTTTGGAAGAAAGGAGTTTACTTCACCCTACAGCTTATAGTATATCTTGAAGAAAAGGTTGGAAGGAATCCAGGGGTGAAATCCAGATGCAAAACCTGAGACAGAAATCATGGAGTGAGTTGTTTACTACCTTGCTGCCCATGGCTCATTTAGCTTATTTTCTTAAGAAAAACTAGGAAAATTTTCCCAAGTTGGCAGTGCCAACCAATGAATAGGTCCTATTGCAACAATCATTCATTTAAAAACACCACCACAGACTTGCCCACTGACTACTCTCATGAAGACATTTTTCCATGTTTTGAAATTCTCTTTTCAAAAATGACTTCAATTTGCATAAAAATGAAAAAGGAAACCAACACAGAGATGATGTTTTGAAAGCATAAGCTTAGATGATTATTAATGAGAATGAGTTCACATTCAGCAAGGGAATTCACACAATTCTCAGCATATTTTGAGAGTTTCACTTTTTCCTTGTCATGGGAAGAGAGAGGACTTTTTTGTTGTTGTTGTTTTGGGGGACAGATCTCTCTGTGTAGTCTTGGCTGTCCTGGACTCACTTTGTAAACTGGGCTGGACTTGAACTAGCAGCAATCCATCTGCCTCTGCCTACTGAGTGCTGGGATTAAAGGCATGCACCACCACACCCAGTTTGAGAGTACTATTTTCGAACAAACACCAAAACTTCTGATTCTCAGAGGCCATAAACATTTAATGCTCTAGAAATAGAGTAATAAATGTTAGCTTTTCTGGAAATCCCCAGATTAAATTATCATATCATACAAAATATTCTGATAAAAATTATGTTGTCTTTATATGGAGATAAGACAAGGAGTCATGAACACAGGACAAAAGAAAATATCATTTATTTACTTAATTCTAAAGAACATATGTAATATTAACTGACTGAAACATTCGAAGAAGTAGCTTTGATGTCACATTGAATTTCTTGCCGGATAATGAGCAGTGTGTGAAGTTTCCAGACGATGTTTGCCAACACAGAGCAAACGCACTGACTCCAAAAAGCTGTGACATTTCTGACTTATAAAAATCCCTTGGGGGTGACACTGGCCAGTAGGGCCCTGTGCTGTTCTACACTCACCATACTTGTCCTTGGGATATTTGTGAAACATCAAATGACTCTTGTTGTGAAGGCCAATAACAGGACTCTTAGCTATATCTTGCTCATCTCTCTCAACTTCTGTTTTATTTGTTTCTTGCTCTTCATTGGTCAAACCAACACAGCTACCTGTATCCTGCAACAGACTGCATTTGGTATTGTTTTCACAGTGGCTGTATCTACTGTCTTGGCTAAAACCATTACAGTGGTCCTGACCTTCAAGATCACAACTCCAGCAAGAAGGATGAAGGGGTGGCTTATATCAGAAGCACCCAGATTCATCATTCCTATCTGTACACTCATACAAATTACATTCTGTGTAATCTGGCTGGGAACATCTCTTCTCTTTGTGGACAGAGATGCATACTCTGAGCATGGTCAGATCACCATTGTGTGCAACAAGGGCTCAGTCATAGCTTTCTACTGTGTCCTGGGATACCTGGGGACCCTATCCACAGGAAGCTTCACAGTAGCTTTTTTGTCTAGGAATCTACCTGACACTTTCAATGAAACCAAATTCCTGACATTCAGCATGCTGGAATTCTGCAGTGTCTGGATAACCTTCCTGACTGTCTACCACAGTACTAAAGGAAAGGTAATGGTAGCTGTGGAGGTTTTCCCCATCTTGTCCTCCAGTATGGGGCTCTGAGAATGTATATTTATCCCCAAGTGCTATATTATTCTCATGAGACCTGATAAGAGCTCATTCAAAATCATTAGAGATAGAGTTCAGTGGAAATAAGTGGTCCTTAAAATATCTCATGTTATATTTTTAATCTTTTGAGTAGTGCTAACAAAAATTCCCAGGTCAAACTGCTGCACATACACTACATATAACACAAGGCTAATTCACAAGTTAGATATCTGGTGTTTCTGTGATGCTGAAATATTCTAAGTGCATAGCTAAAGAATCTTGGGCTGTTTTAACCTTCTAATGATCCAGCTATAACTCTTATCTTCATGTGACTTCCAGATAAATATTTTTCAACATTAAACCAAAGGTCAAGACATTATAGGATACTATCAAATATTTATTGTAACATAGAATTCCTAGGTAGTTCTACTAAAATTTGGCCTCAATAAAATTCTAAAAATATATTTTTTATTTCTTTTTTAATTTAATTAATTTATTCAAATTACATCTCAGTTGTTATCCCATCCCTTGTATCCTCCCATTCCTCCTTCCCTTCTGCTTTCACCCTATTCCCCTCTCCTAGGTCTATGACTGAGTGGGAACTCCTCCACCATTATATGGTCATAGGCTGTCAAGTCTCATCTTTGTAGCCTGCTTATTCTTTCTCTGAGTGACACCAGGCCTCCCTGCCTAGGGGAAATGGCCAAATACAGAGCATCAGAGTTCATATCAGAGTCAGTCCCCACTCTCCAACAACTGTGGAGATTATTCTGTCCATTGGCTAGATCTGAGTAGGAGTTTGATATTTACTGCTTGTATTGTCCTTGGTTGGTGCAGTAGTTTGAGTAGATCCCCCCTGGGTCCAGATCCACATACCCTGATGTTCTTCTTGTAGATTTCTAGGACCCTCTAGATCCTTCTATTTTCCCATTCTCCTATATTTCTCTCACCTAGAGTCCAAATAGGATGTTCTGACATCTATCCCAATCTCCTGGTAAGTGAAGACTTTCATAGGACATGCCTTTGGGGCTAGTGTCCAATTATAAATAAATATATACCATGTGAGTCTTTCTGCTTCTTCATTAACTCATTCAATATGATCCTTTATAGCTCCATCCATTTGTCCACAAGTTTCAGGATTTCCTTGATTTTAATAGCTGAGTAGTATTCCATGGTGTAATGTACCACAGTTTCTTTATCCAGTCTTCAATTGAAGAATATTTAGGCTTTTTCCAGGTTCCAGCTATTATGAATAAGGCTTCTATGAATATGGTTGAGCATATGTCCTTCTTGTGTGGTGGAGCATCTTCTGCATATATTCCAAGGAGTGTAATAGCTGGGTCTTTAAAAAGCCCTATTCCCAGTTTTCTAAGAAAGCACCAGATAGATTTCCAAAGTGGTTGTACAAGTTTGCATTCCCACCAACAATGAAGGAGTGTTCCTCTTTCTCCACATCCTCGCCAGCATGTGGTGTCACTTGAGTTTTTGATTTTAGCTATTCTGATGGGTGTAAGATGGAATCTCAGAATTGTTTTGATTTGCATTTCTTTGATGACTAAAGACATTGAGCATTTCTTTAACATTTCTCAGCAATTCAATATTCCTCTGTTGAGAATTCTCTGTTTAGTTCTGAGCCCCATTTCTTAATTGGGTTATTGGGTTTGGTGGTATTTAATTTCTTGAGTTCTTTATATATTTTGGATATTAGATGCTTGTCAAATGTAGGGTTGGTGAAGATCTTTTTCCAGTCTGTGGGCTATTGCTTTGTTCTTTTGACAGTGTCTTCTGCCTTACAGATACTTCTCAGCCTCATGAGGTCCCATTTATTAATTGTTGACCTTAATTCCTGGGCTGTTAGTGTTCTGTTCAGGAAGTTGTCTCCTGTACCAATGTGTTCCAGGCTCTTCCCCACTTTTTCTTCTAACAGATTTAGTGTCTATGGTTTTATGTTAAGGTCTTTAATCCACTTGGACTTGAGTTTTGCACATGGTGACAAACATGGGTCTAGTTGCATTTTTCTACATGTAGACATCCAGTTAAACCATGACCATTTGTTGAATAGGTTATCCTTTTTCGATTAAAGAGATTTGGCTTCTTTGTCAAAAATCAAGTGACTATATGTGTGTGGATTCATTTCTGGGTCTTCTATTAAATTCTATTGATCAACCAGCTTATTGCTGTGCCAGTACCATACTGTTTTTATTACTGGTGCTCTATAGTACAGCTTGAGATCAGGAATGGAGATTCCTCTGTAGTATCTTTTATTGTATAGGATTTTTCCCCTATTCTTGGTTTTTTGTTTTTCCATATGAAGTTGAGAATTGAACTTTCAATGTCTTTTAAAAATTATGTAGGTATTTTGATAGAGATTGCATTGAATCTGTAAATTGCTTTTGGTAAGATGGCCATTTTTTACTATATCAATTCTCCCTATCCACAAACAACAGAGATCCTGCCATCTTTTCATGTCATCTTCAATCTCTTTCTTCAGAGATTTAAAGTTTTTTCAAACAAGTCCTTCACTTGCTTGGTTAGAGTAACTCCTCAATATTTTATATTGCTTGTGGCTAACATGAAGGGTGTAGTTTTCCTAATTTCTTCCTCTGCATGGTTGTCATTTTTGTATAGGAAGACTACTGACATTTTTTAGTTAATTTTGTATTCAGCCATTTTGCTGAAGGTGTTTATCAGCTGTAGGGGTTCCCGGGTGGAATTTTGGGGGTCATCTATGTACACTATCATATCATATACAAATAGGGATAATTTTACTTCCTCTTTTCCCATTTGGATCCCCTTGATCTCCTTTTGTTGTCTTATTGTTCTGGCTAGAACTTAAAGAACTATGTTGAAGAGATATGGAGAAAGTGGGCAGCCTTGCCTGGTCCCTGATTTTAGAGGAATTTCCTTGAGTGTCTCTCCATTTAATTTGATGTTGGCTAATGGCTTGCTGTATATAGCTTTTATTATGTTTAGGTATGTGCCTTGTGTCCCCGATCTCTCCAAAACATAAAACATGAATGGGTGTTGGATTTTGTCAAATGCTTTTTCTGCATCTAAGGAGATAATCCTGTGGTTCTTTTTTCTTTCAGTTTGTTCATATAGGGTATTACATTGATGGATTTCTGTATATTAAAATATCCCTAAAAATTTTTTAAAAAAAAGAAAAGAAAAGAAAAATGACGAAGGCAAAGAAAAAAAACATCCCTGCATGCCTGGAATGAAGCCTACTTGGTCATGGTGAATGATAGCTTTGATATGTTATTGTATTTGGTTTGCAAGTATTTTATTGAGTAATTTTGCATCAATTTTCATAAGAGAAATTGGTCTGAAATTCTTTTCTTCGGGGGGGGGGTGTTTGGGAGGCTTAGGTATCAATATGACTGTGACCTCATAGAATGAATTTGGTAATGTTCCATCAATTTCTATCTTTTGGAGTAGCTTGAAGAATATCAATATTAGCTCTCCTTTGAAGGTCTGGTAGAATTCTGGGCTGAAACCAACTGGCCATGGGCTTTTTTTTTTTTTTTTTTTTTTTTTTTTTTTCCGGTTAGGAGAGTATTAATGACTGCTTCAACTTATATAGGAGAAATAGGACTATTTAATTTTTTTATCTGATCTTGATTCAATTTTGGCAAATGGAATCAATCAGGAAAATAGTTCATTTCTCTTGTATTTGCAAATTTTGAAGCATATATGCCTTAGAAGTAGGATCTTATGATTCTTTGTATTTCTTCAGTGTCTGTTGTTATGTCTCCCCTTTCATTTCCGATTTTGTTAATTTGAATAGTGGCTCTCTGCCTTTTGGTTAGTTTGACTAATGGTTTGTCTATCTTGTTGATTTTTCTCAAAGCACTAGCTCCTGGTTTTGTTGGTTCTTTGAATTATTCTCTTTGTTTATAATTTATTGATTTCAACCCTGAGTTTGATTATTTACAGATGTCTACTCCTTTTGGGTGTTTCTGCTTCTTTTTTTCCCAGGGAAAAATGTGTCATTAAGTTGCTTATATGGGATGTTCCCAATTTCTTCATAAAGGCACTTTATGCTATGAATTTTCCTCTTAGCACCACTTTCAATGTGTCCCCAAAATTTGAGTATGTTGTTCCTTCCTTTTCCTTGAATTTCTGGAAGTCCTTAATTTCTTTCTTTATTTCTTCCCTGACCCAGTTGTCATCAAGTAGAAAGTTGTTTAATTTTTATGTGTGTATAGGCTTTTTGATATTTCTGTTGTTGTTGAAGTCCAGCTTTAGACCATTGTGATCTGACAGGATACAAGGTATTTTTTTAATCTCTTTGAATCTGTTGAGGCTTGCTTTGTGACCTACTATGTGATCAGTTTTGGAGAAGATTCCATGGGGTGCTGAGAAGATGTAATCCTTTCTGTTTTGGGTGATAAGTTCTGTAGTTATCTATTAAATCCATTTGATTCATGACATTGGTTAGTGCCCTTATTTCTTGGTTTAGTTTTTGTTTCACTGACCTATCCTTTGGCGAAAGTGAGGTGTTGAAGTCTCCTACTATCAATGTGTTGGGATTGATGTGTGGTTTAAGCTTTGTTAATAGTTCTTTTACAAATGAAGGTGCCCTTGTATTGGGAGCATAGATATTTAGGATTGTGATGTCATCTTGGTTTACTTTACCTTTGATGAGTACAAAGTAACCATCTTCATCTCTTTTGATTCATTTTGGTTGGAAGTCTATTTCATTGGATATTAAAATGGCTATGCCAGCTTGTTTCTTGTGTCTGTTTGCTTAGAATAACTTTTTCTAGCCTTTTAACCAGAGGTAATGTCCATCCTTGTGGCTGAGATGCAGTTCTTGAATGAAGAAGAGGGTTGTTTAAGCATCCAATTAGTTAGTCTGTGTCTTTTTATTGGAGAATTGACACCTTTGATGTTGAGGGATATTAATGACCAGTGACTGCTAAGTCCCTTGATTTTAATGTTGGTTTGTAGTAGAGTGTTTGTGTGGTTATGTTTTTGCAACGATGTAGTTACCTATTTCCCATATAATTTTCATTGTAGCTTGTCACTTTGGGTTGGAGGTTTCCTTCTAGTAACTTCTGTAAGACTGGATTTGTAGATAGGCACTGTTTGAATTTGTTTTCATCGTGGGACATCTTGTTTTCTCTATGAATGGTTATTGATCGTTTTGCTAGATATAGTAGTCTGGCCTGGCATTTGTGGTCTCTTAGGGTTTGCAGGACTTCTGTCCAGGCCTTTCTGGCTTTTACGGTCCCTGATGAAACATTGGGTGTAATTCTGATAAGGTTGCCATTATATGTTAATTGGCCTTTTTCTCTTGCTGCTTTTAATATTTTTCTTTCTTCTGTATATTTTGTGTTTTGATTATTATGTGACAGGAAGATTTTCTTTTCTGGTCTATTCTATTTGGTGCTCTGTAGGCCCCTTGTATGTTTATATGCACCTCCTTCTTTAAATTGGGGAAATTTCCTTCTATGATTTTGTTGAAGATATTTTCTTGGCCTTGAGTTGGGCATTTTCTCGTTTCAAAATACCTATTATTCTCAGGTTTTGTCTTTTCATGGTGTCCTTGATTTCTTGGATGTTTTGTGTCAGGAATTTTTCAGGTTTAGTGTTTTCGTTGATGGTTGCTTCAAGTTCTACAATTGTATCTTCTAGTCCTGAGATTTGTCCCTCCAATTCTTGGATTCTGTTAGAGAAACTCATCTCTGTGTTACTTCCTTTCCTTTCTAAGCTCTCTCGTTCCCATTTTTCTTCTTTCTGTGCCTTTATCATTGTTTCCATTTTCATCTTCAGATCTTGGACTGTTTTATTGATTTCTTCTTGAATTTCTTGCAGTGCCTCTCTTATGCCTTCGACCTGTTTACTTGCATCTTCCTGCATTTGTTTATGTATTTTATTAGTTTCTTCCATTATCATCTTCATTACTAAGGATCTGAGGTCATTTTCTTCTATCTCAATTGTGTTTGAGTTCTCAGGGTTGCTTTCTTTGGGATAACTGGGATCTGGAGATGTCGAATTG
Organism: Acomys russatus; assembly: GCF_903995435.1. Lineage (NCBI taxonomy): Eukaryota > Metazoa > Chordata > Mammalia > Rodentia > Muridae > Acomys > Acomys russatus. The sequence continues at coordinate 5,430,598 of NC_067167.1, read as the reverse complement.
TTTTGGTTTTTGTTCTTTGCATTCTTACTCTGTCCTTTAGTCATCTTGCTGTCTCTGATGTTGGAAGGCAGCTTCTGGTGTCTTTCACTGGTCATTGAGAGTGGATACTTGGTGAGTGATTATAGGTTGCATGTCCTTGCCTGTGAGGATCAGGGAGTTCTTCCCTGGAACAGGCAGGTGACCTGGTTTCCACTCCAGGAGTCTTTGCTCTACACCTTAAGCTTCTGACTGGTTCAACAGAGGTAGCCTTTTGCCTGGTCTTGTTTGTGCTACTGAGGTAATTCATACCAGGTGTGTTGGGGCCACTGTTTAATTTTTTGTCCTGATCCCTCAGGACTGTCCAGTCTCTCCAGATGGTGTGGGAGACCCTGCCTATACCTGTTCAGACAGCATGACTGTGGTAGTTCAGCCCCCTGGGAATGGGCTGCTGTTTAGTTTTCTGTCCCAACCATTCAGGGCTGTCCAGTCTCTCCCAAGAGCATGGGAGACCCTTCTGGGCCATGTAGACTGGTAAGGTCAAGCTTTATCTGCCCTATTTTGCAGGCCCAGGCTGCTGTGTCCTGCAGTCAGGTGCCTGCCCAGACCAGTCTAGATAGCCCACCTTTGGCAGTTCAGTCCCGCTGAATTGTGGCCACTGTTCAGACTACCCTGCAGACTCCTAAGGGCATAGGATACTCTGCTGGGCCATGGGGACTGGCCTGGCCAGGACAGGTTCCATCTGCCCAATTTTACAGTCTTGGTCTGCCATGGCCAGCAGCCTGGCTCCTGCCTGGTCCTATTCAGACTACTCACCTAGAAATATATTTTCAATGTCTTGATTTGTGGATTAAATTGTTCAGTCACTAATACAACTTCATGAAACCATCACCATAATTTAGGGTAGTATTTGAGGTAACTCGTGTTCTCAGCCAACAGTAACTCATATATGACCACAGCATTTTTGTTTGCATTATTATTTGTCTTTTTGTGACATCAACAACTGAGGAAAAGATAAATTGTCTTTCCCTTCAAAGATTATGAAGTATATTATGGATAGTGATATCATATTAACTAACAGTTCACTGGGCCATCAAGCATCGATGAGTTTTCTAGTTCTAATTTTCAAACTCCTTTCATATTACTCCACAAAACAACATTGTCACATCTCTCTAAGCAATACCACACTGCACAGGTCCTAAATTGTCTATGCTTTCTATTGCTGTGATGAAACTCTATGACCCAAAGGCAACTCATAAAGGAAAAGGTTCATTTGGCTTACACTTCTATATCACTATTCATCAGCAAGTAAATAGGACAGGAACTTAAACAAGAAAGAAAACTTGAGCCACATGCTGGTTTCAGTGTGCTGCTTACTGTCTTTCTCCTCATGGATTGCTTGGCCTCTTTCTTATACAACCTAGGTCCGCGGACCCTGAGATGACATTGCCCACAATGAGCTGGTCCTCCAAGCATATATCACTAATTAAGAAAATGCTTTTTTGCCTCCCTAAAACCCAATAATGAAGGCATTTATTGAAAATTGACACTATTTCCTCTCAGAAGATGTTAGCTTGTGTCAAGTTGACACAAGACTACCAAGCACAGGAACTATTTATCAAAACTCAGTAATTTACTCTTCTACCAGGGTCTATGACATCACTAGCCAGAAACTTTGGCCCGATACATAGTCCCAGTCATGTTCTCCTAAGTGTGAGGTTGGCTTAAGATTTAATTGAAAAGTGGTTGGTCACGCTCAGAAGAGTTGGGACATTATTTCATTTTGAATTTTTTCATCAGGTAATGGTAATCTGCACCTGTGAGACCTGTGTAGATAGATATTAATGGGCATTAATAGTGAATTCAAGAGGATCCAAGATGGCGGCGAGCAGTGTGGACCGCGTTTGGAGGCTCCAGTGAACAATTCAGGGAATTGCACAGATTTCTGAGCCAGGAACACCGAGGTCCGAACATCACGACAGCGGGAGTGCTCCACGGTTCGGAGGGACCAGGGTGCGGAGGACCTGCGTGCCCCTGCACACGGGAGGAGCGTGGTTTTTCTCTGATCGGAGCGGCAGCGGTAGAGGCGGCAGCACCAGCGGCACCAGCAGCGGCGGCTGAGGTTTGCAGCTCATAGCCTTCCGGTGGAGGCGATTGGTGTGGTGGCTGGTGGGAATTGCTGCGGGAGAGGGGACTCGGGGCAGGATTTGGGTCGCGTGGAGCCTTTGGACCCAGATTGGACTCGGCGGACAGTTCGGCCCCAGAGTCCCGGGTATTGGCCCGGCCCAGCAAACAATTCTGCCTGAGGCACTAACTCAGCGTGGCCATAGCTCCCCTGCTGTGGCGCAGGCTTAGTTGAGCACGCTGCTCCACACTAGGCACTACCTCAGCTCAGCGGCAGCTCCCCTGCGGTGACACAGTCTGGGCGGAGCACTTGGTTTCACCACAGGCGCTAACTCAGAGCAGCCGCAGTTCTCCTGCTGTGGCGCAGGCTTGGTGACGTGCTCGGTTCCATCCTAGGCACCACCTCAGCTCAGCGGCAGCTCCCCTGCGGGGACACAGTCCGGGCGGAGCACTTGTTCCAGCACTGGCGCTAACTCAGAGCAGCCACAGTTCTCCTGCTGTGGCGCAGGCTTGGTGACGTGCTCGGTTCCATCCTAGGCACCACCTCAGCTCGGCGGCAGCTCCCCTGCGGGGACACAGTCTGGGCGGAGCACTTGTCCCACCACTGGCGCTAACTCAGAGCAGCCGCAGTTCTCCTGCTGTGGCGCAGGCTTGGTGACGTGCTCGGTTCCATCCTAGGCACCACCTCAGCTCAGCGGCAGCTCCCCTGCGGGGACCACAGTCCGGGCGGAGCACTTGTTCCACCACTGGCGCTAACTCAGAGCAGCCGCAGTTCTCCTGCTGTGGCGCAGGCTTGGTGACGTGCTGGGTTCCATCCTAGGCACCACCTCAGCTCAGCGGCAGCTCCCCTGCGGGGACACAGTCTGGGCGGAGCACTTGTCCCACCACTGGCGCTAACTCAGAGCAGCCGCAGTTCTCCTGCTGTGGCGCAGGCTTGGTGACGTGCTCGGTTCCATCCTAGGCACCACCTCAGCTCAGCGGCAGCTCCCCTGCGGTGACACAGTCCGGGCGGAGCACTTGTTCCACTACTGGCGCTAACTCAGAGCAGCCGCAGTTCTCCTGCTGTGGCACAGGCTGGACAGAGCTCTCGGTTCCACCAGCTCTAAGACTCTGGTTGGACACAGTGTACAGTTTGAATCCAGAATTCCTGGCTGAGATTGGTGGTCAGTTCGGGCCCTGAGTCAATAACTGACCACAGCACGCACTTTGGGCCAAAAGGCCCTAGTGGAGCTTGGTGCGTAGTCCCAGCCCAAAAATTCTGGCTGGGCCCTGTGTGCATTTTGGGCCCAAAATCCCTAGCTGAGCTTGGCAGACGGTTCTGGCCCTGAGAATCTAGCTGAGTTCTGCCCGTGGTTCGGTCCCAGTGCTCCTGGCTGGACTTGGCAGGGAACACAGAAGGCTGTGGATACCTTGGCCTGACCCAACGCTCATTCAGAGACCCAGAACAATTGCAGGATCCACAGCAGAGAGGGACTGAGGATCACTGGCTGTGAGAGACCAGAACAACAGGGCTAACCTCCTAACATCCACACCAGTGAAGCTTTGAGCTCGCAGCCTAGGGAAATCGTAAGAAAACAAGTGAATCTATCATCAGACACCCTCCATTCAACTCTGGAAGCTACCCAACAAAAACAAAGACGGCAAGATGTCTAAAGGACAACGAAAAAGCATACGCAAAAAACCCCAAAACAACATGGCGTCTCCAGTTTCCAGCTATCCCAAAGAAAACCACCCAGAGAACTCAAATACAACGGAAATACAAGAAAATGACCTCAAATCCTTAGTAATGAGGATGATAATGGAGGAAACAAATAAAATTCGTAATCAAATGCAGGAAGACGCAGACAAACAGGTGAGAGACATAAAAGAAGCACATAGAGTGGAACTGGAAAAATTGCAGGAAAATGCAAACAACCAGATGAAAGAAATAGCTAAAACGGTTCAAGCTCTGAAGACCTATAAAGAGGCAATGGAAGAAACTCAGGAATATACAAAAAATCAGATGAAAGAAATCAAAAAATCAGTTCAAGATCTGAAAATGAAAATGGATTCAATGATTAAACACACAGACAGAAGAAAAACGAGAACGTGAGACCTCAGAGAAGAAGGCGAGCAACACAGAGGTGAGCTTTTCTAACAGAATCCAAGAGATGGAAGAACGAATCTCAGGGCTAGAAGATACAATCACAGATATTGAATCAACCATTAAAGAAAATGCCAAATCTGGAAAACTCCTGACACAAAACATCCAAGAAATTAAGGACACCATGAAAGAAGAAATTTGCGGATAATAGGCATTGAAGAAAGAGAAGACATCAGACTCCAGGGCCCAGAAACTATTCTCAACAAAATCATAGAAGAAAATTTCCCCAATCTAAAGAAAGAGATGCCTATAAACATACAAGAGGCCTACAGAACACCAAATAGAATTGACCAGAAAAGAAAAACTGCCCGCCACATAATAATCAAAACACAAAACATGCAGAACAAAGAAAAAATATTAAAAGCTGCAAGGGAAAAGGGCCAAATAACATTTAATGGTAAACCTATCAGAATTACACCTGACTTCTCAGCAGAGACCATAAAAGCCAGAAGGTCCTGGACAGAGATCCTGCAAACCTAAGAGAACACAGATGCCAGGCCAGACTACTTTACCCAGCAAAATTATCAATAACCATTGATGGAGAAAACAAAATATTCCATGACAAAAACAAATTCAAACAGTACCTATCCACAAACCCAGCTTTACAGAAGGTACTAGAAGGAAAACTCCATCCCAAAGGGTCAAGCTACAACCAAAACTACCCAGGAAATAGATAACTATCCCATGGCAAAAACACAACTACACAAACGCTCGACTGGAAACAACATCAAAATTAAGACTCTTAACAGTCACTGGTCATTAATATCTCTCAACATCAATGGCCTCAATTCTCCAATAAAAAGACACAGACTAACCGAATGGGTACATAAACAAGACCCAACATTCTTCTGCATCCAAGAAACACATCTCACCCATAATGAAAGGCATTACCTCAGGGTAAAAGGTTGGAAAAAAATATTCCAAGCAAATGGTCACAAGAAGCAAGCAGGTGTAGCCATTTTAGTATCGAACAAAATAGACTTTCAACCAAAATTAATCAAAAGGGATGAGGAAGGACACTTCATACTTATCAAAGGTAAAGTCAACCAAGATGACATCACAATTCTGAACATCTATGCTCCCAATACAAGGGCACCCACATATGTAAAAGATCTCCTAAAAAAGCTTAAACCACACATCGATCCCCACACAATAATAGTGGGAGACTTCAACACCCCACTCTCACTGAAGGATAAGTCATTGAAACAGAAACTAAGCCGAGAAATAACATCATTAACCAATGCCATGGGTCAAATGGATCTAACAGATATCTATAGAACCTTTCACCCAAACAAGAAAGAATACACCTTCTTCTCTGCACCCCATGGAACCTTCTCCAAAATTGATCACATCGTAGGTCACAAAGCAAGCCTCAACAGATACAAGAGGATTGAAATAATACCTTGTATCCTATCAGATCACCATGCTCTTAGGCTGCAATTCAACAACAACAGAAATAACAAAAAGCCTACACGTTTGTGGAAACTAAACAACTCTCTGCTAAATGACACCTGGGTCAGGGAAGAAATAAAGAAAGAAATCAAGGAGTTTCTGAAATTCAATGAAAATGAAGAAACAACATACCCAAATTTGTGGGATACATTGAAAGCAGTGCTAAGAGGAAAATTCATAGCACTAAGTGCCTTTAAAAAGAAATTGGAAACATCGCACATAAGCATCTTAACAACACAACTGGAAGCCCTAGAAAAAAAAGAAGCAGAAACACCCAAGAGGAGTAGACGCCTGGAAATTATCAAACTCAGGGCTGAAATTAACAAATTAGAAACTAAGAAAACAGTCCAAAGAATCAACAAAACCAAAAGCTGGTTCTTTGAGAAAATCAACAAGATAGACAGACCATTAGCCAAACTAACTAAAAGGCAGAGAGACAGTATTGAAATCAACAAAATCAGAAATGAAAAGGGAGACATAACAACAGACACTGAAGAAATTCAAAGAATCATAAGATCCTACTTTGAAGGCATATACGCCACAAAATTTGAAAATCTAAGGGAAATGGACGATTTTCTTGATCAAGTTCACTTGCCAAAGTTGAGTGAAGAACAGATAAACAAGTTAAATAGTCCCATTTCCCCGACAGAAATAGAAGCAATCATCGATGGTCTCCCAACCAAAAAAAGCCCAGGGCCAGATGGTTTCAGTGCAGAATTCTACCAGACCTTTAAGGGCGAGCTAATACCGATACTCTTCAAGCTACTCCAAAAGATAGAAATGGATGGAAAATTACCAAATTCATTCTATGAGGCCATAGTCTCATTGATACCTAAACCTCACAAAGACTCAACAAAGAAAGAGAATTTCAGACCAATTTCTCTTATGAACATAGATGCAAAAATACTAAATAAAATACTTGCAAAACGAATACAGGAGCACATCAAAGATATCATTCATCATGACCAAGTAGGCTTCATTCCAGGCATGCAGGGATGGTTTAATATACAGAAATCCATCAATGTAATCCATCATATAAACAAACTGAAAATAAAAAACCACATGATTATCTCCTTGGATGCAGAGAAAGCATTTGATAAAATTCAACACCCATTCATGTTTAAAGTTTTAGAGAGATCGGGGATACAAGGCACTTTCCTCAACATAATAAAGGCTATATACAGCAAGCCAATAGCCAAAATCAAAGTAAATGGTGAGATACTCAAGGAAATTCCTCTCAAATCGGGAACAAGGCAAGGCTGCCCACTCTCTCCATATCTCTTCAATATAGTACTCGAAGTTCTAGCCAGAGCAATAAGACAACAAAAGGAGATCAAGGGTATCCAAATGGGAAAGGAGGAAGTCAAATTATCCCTCTTTGCAGATGATATGATAGTGTACATAAGTGACCCTCAAAACTCCACCAGAGAACTCCTAAAGCTGATAAACACCTTCAGCAAATTGGCTGGATACAAAATTAACTCAAAAAAGTCTGTAGCCTTCCTATACACAAATGACAAGCTTGCAGAGGAAGAAATTAGGAAAACCACACCCTTCACATTAGCCACAAGCAATATAAAATATCTAGGAGTTACCCTAACTAAGCAAGTGAAGGACTTGTATGAAAAAAATTTCAAAACTCTGAAGAAAGAGATTGAAGATGACCTGAGAAGATGGCGTGATCTTCCTTGCTCATGGATCGGGAGAATTAACATAGTAAAAATGGCCATCCTACCAAAAGCAATCTATAGATTCAATGCAATCCCTATCAAAATAACTACACAATTTTTTAAAGACATTGAAAGTTCAATTCTGAACTTCATATGGAAAAACAAAAAACCCAGAATAGCTAAAACAATCTTGTACAATAAAAGATGCTCCGGAGGAATCTCCATACCTGATCTCAAACTGTACTATAAAGCAATAGTACTTAAAACAGCATGGTACTGGCACAGCAACAGGCTGGTTGATCAGTGGAATCGAATCGAAGACCCAGATATGAATCCACACACATATGGTCACTTGATTTTTGACAAAGAAGCCAAATCCATTCAATGGAAAAAGGATAGCATCTTCAACAAATGGTGCTGGTCTAACTGGAGGTCTATGTGTAAAAAAATGAAACTGGACCCATATTTGTCACCTTGCACAAAACTCAAATCCAAGTGGATTAAAGACCTCAACATAAAACCAGAGACACTAACTCACTTAGAAGAAAAAGTGGGAAAGAGCCTGGAACATATTGGCACAGGAGACAACTTCCTGAACAGAACACCAACGGCCCAGGCCTTAATGTCAACCATTAATAAATGGGACCTCATGAGGCTGAGAAGCTTCTGTAAGGCAGGAGACACTGTCAAGAGAACAAAGCGACAGCCTACAGACTGGGAAAAAATCTTCACCAACCCTACATCTGACAAAGGTCTAATATCCAAAATATATAAAGAACTCAAGAAATTAAACACCACCAAACCGAATAACCCAATTGAGAAATGGGGCTTGGAACTAAACAGAGAATTCTCAACAGAGGAGTATCAAATGGCTGAGAAACACTTAAAGAAATGCTCAACCTCCTTAGTCATCAGGGAAATGCAAATCAAAACAACTCTGAGATTCCATCTTACACCCATCAGAATGGCTAAGATCAAAAATTCAAGCGACACCACATGCTGGCGAGGATGTGGGGAGAGAGGAACACTCCTTCATTGCTGGTGGGAATGCAAACTAGTACAGCCACTTTGGAAATCTATCTGGTGCTATCTCAGAAAAATGGGAATAGGGCTTCCTCAAGACCCAGCTATTCCACTCCTTGGAATATACCCAGAAGATGCTCCAGCACACAACAAGAAAATTTGCTCAACCATGTTCATAGCAGCCTTATTCATAATAGCCAGAACATGGAAACAGCCTAAGTGTCCCTCAGTAGAAGAGTGGATAAAGAAACTGTGGTACATATACACTATGGAATACTACTCAGCTATTAAAAACAAGGAATTCCCGAAATTTGTGGATAAATGGATTGAGCTAGAAATGATCATAATGAGTGAGTTAACCCAGAAGCAGAAAGAATCAAATGGTATATACTCACTTATATCTGCATACTAGCCCAAGGGGCATGTCCCACAAAAGCCTTCACTTACCAGGAAACTGGGACAGAGGGGAAGGCATCCTATTGGGACTCTAAATGAGAGACGCATGGGAGAACAGCAAAATAAAAGGATCCAGAGGGTCCTAGAAATCTACAAGTAGAACAATATGATAGGCAGATTTGGGCCCAGGGGTCCCGCTCAAACTAAGGCACCAGCCAAGGACAATACAGGAGGTAAACTTTAAACCCCTTCCCAGATCTAGCCAATGGTCAGAATATTCTCCACAGTTGAGTGGAGAGTGTGATACGACTTTCTCACATACTCTGGTGCCTCACATTTGACCATGTCCCCTGGAGGGGGAGACCTGGTGGCACTCAGAGGAAGGACAGCAAGTAGCCAAGAAGAGACTTGATACCCTATGAGCATATACAGGGGGACGTAATCCCCCTCAGGAACAGTCATAGGGGAGGGGAATAATGGGAAAAGGGGGGGGGGGGAGGAATGGGAGGATACAAGGGATGGGATAAACATTGAGATGTAACAAGAATAAATTAATAAAAAAAAAAAAATAGTGAATTCAAGTGGCTTCACAAACCCTGGATATATGAGCTGACCCTCACTATCATGGACACTACAGGACAATGTGCTCTATGTATATAGGGAACTCTTCCTAAATGGGTGTTTTCTTGTTACAGTTCATTTTGAATCCTTAGAAACTATACAATTGCATCATGTTAAAATGGCTACGGACGCTTTTCCCCATTTGGGTTGGTCCTTGTGGATTTACTATTCCGGGACATGGATGGGGACATAACGATGCCAGGGACTTGGGAGTATCATTGTTAGACATGTTTTTCCAACATGTGTTTGTCACTGGGACAGAAACCTCAGGTATAAAGCCTGGGGGTAGGTAGAAAACGTTGATGATTTCCCAAGGGGACTGGGGCAGGATGATGATGACTTCGAATGAATGGAGTGTTGAGCACCCTTTACTGTCTGCAACAATTATAAAACCACAAACAAACATTCACCTGATGAAGCCGTGTACCTGGAATCACTGCAAGGTCTATCTGTGTTCAAAGGAACACTCACAATGCTTACATTGATTTCTTTCATCTTGGTGGTGAAGTTTCCTATGTTCCTGTGCAATCATGATATTCTTAGATGCTTGGCGTCTTTGATAGGCAATATATACCAGGATGGAGACATTGTGATCAGTGCTTTCTTACCGCTATATACCTATCAAACCTCCCCACATACTGAAGGGTCAGAAAACACGGACATTTCTGAATGGTAAGTATTGCCTGCACTCTCTTTGGAGCCCAATTTTTGAGGGTGAACCCTTACTCTGTCTTTTATTTTCTTCTTGAAAGGGTTGTCTTCCAACCTGGTATGAGTTTTTAATTTTCATGTATTGTCTTTTCTTTTGTGAGTGAAGGCTGAACACAAAACCACTCTCCAAACAGTTCCTCTGACATCTGCCATGCAGGAGCCAAATGATGTAACTCAGAAATATAACTCTAGGCATGTGCTCAGTTCAATACCAAAAGGTAACAACACAATGAATCTTCTAAAAAATGAGGGTCAGTCTAACGATTGCTTCTTTTCTGCTACTGTGTGTGCCACATTCCAGGGGAAAGCACCTACTACATTTGGTTATTATTTCAAACTCTTTGCATATCACTATTTCCTTCAAAGTGTGCTTCTTCCCTTTGGTGTCACAAGCAGCCCAGGGACAATAATCAGACTTCTGTGAAATTTCCACTCCCTCCCAGATATAATTGATGAAAATACTGGGAAACCCTTTTGACAAAACAATCTTACTGCAATAAAAGGACTGGTTAGTAAAAGAATGACACAGATGAACAGAGTTTAAACAGGTGGCTTTTGCTCCTGTGAACTGAAACCATGCCACTGAGATCACCTTCTGTCAGACACTGAAGTAATAGGTGTTGCCTGCCCGTATATGTTGCCCTCACTGATAAAGATAAGTGTCAAGAAGGAAAGGCATCTGTTTTGCTTAGAAGCAACTTCATCTCTCTCCAATTCCTTGCTATTTGTGAATATCATTCCATTCTCTTTCACTTTTTCCTGTTTGTCTCCTTTTCACTTTATGTAACTCTTCCAGTCTTATATGCATGCTGTCGTCACTATGTTACCTTGCTGCTTTGACTCCCATGGCTGCTGTTCCTTGCCTGTTCTTTAGAGAGATCCAAACTTCAGGTTCATTCTGGTAGGTTCTGATCCAGTGACAGGGTGTCTTAATAGAACAGTCATTAATGGCATGTGTTGAATTCGGTAATAATTTACCTTTCCAGTGTGGAGGGCAAACAGCAAACCCACTTACTCAAAAGCTGAGATGTAATCAACCCAGGTATAAAGTTGAACGCATTTTTTCTAAGTTTTAGGGGGTACAAAGTGATGTGCTGTGTGAAAAATACTGTGTAATTTAATCAAACTTCATAAAATCTATTACCTTAAGATATAAGACCTTTGGCAAAATCTATAATTGGAAATTGTATCAATCGTATTTTCTCTAATACCATGGCATTGCCTTAGTGACTGCATTACTAAATATGGAGGGCACTCTACATTCATAATGTCTCTACAATACTTTTACTGATTTGAGTGGGAACATCTCTTATTGCTATCTATATTTACAATATTTTATTGATGCTTGAGCTGACTATATCTGTGCATATTATATTATGGATACATGTGTGTGTGTGTGTGTGTTTGTGTGTGTGTGTATTTCATGCTTGTTATTCATTCTATTTCTTTATATTTTATTTTCAAATGACATGTTTCACATTGATTTTCAAGGGTTATAAAATGACTATATCTTGATTGCTTGTTTTACACACTTCTGGGTGTGAGTGTGTTTAAGGAGCAAAGGATGTGTATAGTTAAAAAGTCTTCTTATTAAGTAAAGTGGTATTGTAGGCTCTCATCTAAGACCCATGGCTTCACTAGGATTGAGATGTTGGCTTGGTTTCTATACCAGGCAGAGTTTGCCTCTTGTTAAGCAGCTATTAAGACTACTCAATCTCTACCTATTCTTGATATACTTTACTCAATTGGAAGTTTAACAAAGAGCTGTGGTTTAATTCTAGCATTAACTCATAAACTACTTAGAAATACTTGCATTAATCTTTCATGAAATGTTAATATATACACTAAGCTTTATAAGAGCGTGTCATTTATTTTTAGCCTCAAGTGTGTCATGGTCTTTATTGACTCCCCCCCCCCCTGTGTGTGTGTGTATATGTATGTGTACGTGTGCACACGTGCATGTGTGTGTATGTGTGTGTGCATGCATGCATGTGTGTATGTGTGTGTGTGTGTGTTTTATTTGTCTGTATGTCTTTGTGTGTCAGTGAGGACATGTGCATGCCACAGCACACTTGAGTGCAACCTTATTTATTTCCTTGACCTCCACCTTCCTTGAGCCATGGTTTCTTATTCTTTGCTGTATATGCCAGGTTCATTGGACAATTATGTTATCCTGTATCCAACTCGTATGTACTGTAGAAATGCTGGGGTTGATGAGCCAACTACACTATCCAGGATTTTGTTGGTTCCAAGGATTCAAACTCACATCCTCAATACTTGCGCTGTAAGCACTTTACCCATTGAGCTCTGTACCCAACACTTTATTAATTTTTTGCTGAACACTCTATTAATTTTTAGTTTATATCAGTATCTAATCCCTCCCATATAGCATTCCTGTCCAATTCTTTAACTTCTGTTATAAACGTAATTTATTTTATTAATTTATTCTTGTTATATCTCAATGTTAATCCCATCCCTTGTATCTTCCCATTCTTCCCCCCCCCCCATTTTCCCATTATTCCCCTCCCCTATGACTGTTCCTGAGGGGGATTACCTCCCCCTGTATATGCTCATAGAGTATCAAGTCTCTTCTTGGCAACCTGCTGTTCTTTCTCTGAGTGCCACCAGGTCTCCCCCTCCAGGGGACATGGTCAAATGTGAGGCACCAGAGTACGTGAGAAAGTCATAACACACTCTCCACTCAACTGTGGAGAATATTCTGACCATTGGCTAGATCTGGGAAGGGGTTTAAAGTTTACCTCCTGTATTGTCCTTGGCTGGTGCCTTAGTTTGAGCGGGACCCCTGGGCCCAAATCTGCCTATCATATTGTTCTACTTGTAGATTTCTAGGACCCTCTGTATCCTTTTATTTTGCTATTCTCCCTTGCATCTCTCATTTAGAGTCCCAATAGGATGCCTTCCCCTCTGTCCCAGTTTCCTGGTAAGTGAAGGCTTTCGTGGGACATGCCCCTTGGGCTAGTATGCAGATATAAGTGAGTATATACCATTTGATTCTTTCTGCTTCTGGGTTAACTCACTCATTATGATCATTTCTAGCTCAATCCATTTATCCACAGATTTTGGGAATTCCTTGTTTTTAATAGCTGAGTAGTATTTGTATTTTTTCTGAATTCAAAATTATAACCACACTGAGGAAAATATATAACCCTCCCTTTTTATTAAATGCTCATAAGTCTTTAGAAAGTTAGTGTTTAAATTTTTAAATTAATTTAAATTTAAATAAATAAAAGTCTACAAGATATAATCAAATAAATGAAATCACATTGTAAAGGGCCAATATAATCACAACAATTAAGGAATTGTCACTTGATTATCAAGAACTCAAAACACTTGCCCTTTCGGTCTCTTATATTAACTGAGAAAGACAGAAAAGAAACTACTCTACATGGACTCAACACATGGATGGGATTAAGATTCCAATGAAATTCTTCAGAGGAAAAGATAATAATTCCAGTCTTCAACTATTCCACTGAGTAAATATTTCAAGGAAAAACTCACAATATATAAAATCTCACACATATAAATACAACCTTATTTATTGTAGTAGAGCAAAACACTGAATGCAACATGATAGAATTAAACACCTAAGTCCTCAGCTTTACAATGGACCATATTCACTATGCAGAATTACCATATAGAGAATGATCCCAGAAAGATGGAATCACATTAAGGTAGAAACTTCTTAAAAACACAACAAGCTTTTATCTATTAACATTTTCAAGACTGGGTATATAACCCATAACCAATTGGTATGCTCTTTCCAAGGATAAACTATTTCTCCTGCTCTCAGAATCCCTCATTTACCTCTGTTTCTTTTTATAATGATAAAGAATTGTGGGCTTTTCCCTGACCATATCAGCATTTTTATTGACCTTATCATGAAACATAAACATACATACAAGAAAGGTATACAGGTATAGCAGATTGTATTTATGCATTTCAGAATACACATACAGAATTTATGTACAAATATTTGTGTATGTACATATATTCTTCTTATATATTCTTAAATACATACATACATATAGACATGTATATGTCCATGTGTGTGTGTGTGTGTGTGTGTGTGTGTGTGTATAAAGCAATTAGTGAAAAATGAGGCCATGAATTGAAAGAAGGAGGTGTATACAAAAGTTTTGTAGAAAAAAGAAAAAGAAAGTGGTGTAATTATATTGCAATTCAAAATTTAAAGGAACATTTAAAATTTTTTCCAGTGATGTGTACTATATACAAAGTGAATACTGACAACTAAAGCTTAATACAAGATGAAACAGAAATCTAGAATGTTAAGACTAGGAACTCACTAAAGCGAAGCTACATTAAACATGAGAATGAGAAATATAAAATTATATATGGTTCAAGAAAACTAAGTTATTTCTTCAGGGAGAGACAAAAATTAAACAACTATGAACTGTGCAACAGAGGGTGTTTTTTTTATCTAGACTTGCAGTGCACTGTCATGTGCGTGGAAAGCTATATTACAAGAGATTAAGGAAGCTGGCTTTGTAGGTAACAACCCTTCTTTAGCAGCATGAGAACCTGAGTTTAGATTCCCAGGACCCGTGTAAAAGCATGGCATGTCAGGGTGGGCAAAGGAGGATCACTGAGACTTCCTTGCTACTACAGGAGTTCCAGGTTCTGTAAGAAATTCAATGCAAGTGGATTAAGGGGCACAGGAAAAAATAAGGACACAACATTCTAGTCCAGCCTATTTGTGAACATGCACAAATGCAAATCCAATATATATTTAAATATGCATTATATACCATGCTCACATACATATATGATCACGATGATGAATTTAAATACATAACACAGAATGTGTATAAAATATAAAAATTACAGTGGATGCAAATAAATACCATGGATACCTATAGACTTTAGAATTACATAGGAATTCCAGGTGTGGGCATATCCTAGCTTTATGCAATATTCAATTATATGGAAGAATCAGGGGATCTCTGATGGATACCAATGAAACACAAGTTGGTCAAAGAATACAGGGAAGTTATAATACAGGTAAAATTCATATTAAGAATCAAGTCACTCACTTATTATAAAACAGAGCAGCAATCTTATAATTTCTATTTTAAATGCTCTGTCAATACATAACATGAAAGCAGAAAAAAAATTGGGGGATAAAAGAATGAGGTGAAGAAATTGTGTTTTGTTTTCCTTAAGTAAAATATGAAGGATATGTGACTGAGACATCGCCACAAGTAGAGTGACTTGTTAGTTCACCCTGAAAAAAAAATGTCTTGAAGCTGGGAACATGAACAGCATCTGGTGCATGCATTAGTGCCTGTGATAGGGTCTCTAATACTGACTAAAAGCAGGGTATTGCTGCATGGACCTGTAACTCCAGTGATTGGAGGCAGATAAGAGTGGTTTTCATAAAAACATTCTGGCCAGTCAGTCTAGATAAAAGTTTATTGAAAGACTTTGTATTAATGGAATAAGACCCTGATAGAAGAAGACATGTGGCATACACCTCTGGCCTCAAACATCTGGATACACCACATTTGCGTGCGCACACACACACAGGCACGCACACACACACACACACACACACACACTACTCGAAATACATACAAACTAATACACTATATATGTATATATGCACCACATACACATGTACACACCACATATACACACATATATGAAACAAACACATGTATTATATATATATATATTATACACACAATTTATATTTTCCTGAACCTGCAGGAAGCCCAAATTGTAAAGGGTCAAGCAGAAGAACTAAAGATGAAGAGTAAAGATTACAAAAGCAATAACTGAGACCAAAAAGCTTAGCATGAACTGATGACTTATGCCCAACAAGTTTATAAAATATAGCATCCTATGTAAGACCTGTAGTAAGAAAATGGCCAATGTCGGCAGAGAGCTAAGTCAGACAATGTTGGAAAAGAAAATTAAGGATATCTCAGAACCAGATAGATACCTTGGAATGAAAAGCACAACCCAGGAACAAGACCCATGTCAGAAACCTTTGTTGCACTGGCTCTACCCCCACAGAGGCCTTTTCAAGTGCAACCTTGGACAGGAACATACAAATAAATTTCCATTTTCCTTTCACCGGGGTCTCTTAAAAATTCTTGATTCAGTCAAGCTCCACACAATATGTATACTATCCCTTCTCAGAACCACACAAAGTATATTTTTCACTTTTGTGAAGCTTAGGGATTTGAAGTTAAGGGCATGTGACCATCACGTAGTGACTGTCCACTTCCTAAATGGATGATAGTCTTCTTCCCCTGCCCTCATGCAGTAAACAGATGAATGAAGTAGTATGAATTTTTAAGGTATTAGTCTCTGTATGAGCTATGACACATGAACACAACCAGACCTACAGATCACATGTTGCAGCAGCTTCAAATAACAAGGTATGGCCTCAACTTTGAAGCTGTAAGGGGAACCTTTTATTCAAGACATGACAGTTAAAGTATTCATTTAAAGATAATGGTGACTGAAGATTGTTCTGTATGATTCTTATGTCCTCTGCACAGGATCAGTCTCAGCAACTACCAATTTGTGATGGCCTTGACTTTTGCCATTGAAGAGATCAACAGAAATTTCCTTTTTTTACCTAATGTATCTCTGGGATACAATATCTACACTGCAGGGCCAACTCAAAGGGATACAGTACATAATCTCCTCATGTGGCTCATGGGGCAGAGCAAATACCTCACAAACTACACCTGCAGAAGAAAAGAAAACTCTGTGGCTGCAATCACAGGAAGAACAGGGGAAATTTCTTCCCTAATTGCCACATTTTTGGGACTTGATAAATATCCACAGGTGAGACTGTATTGGTAGGAAAAAATAAAAGAATTCTACATTGATGTCAACTTTTGGGTACCAAAAATATGCATGAAGGGAAAAGACTTTCTTTGTGTATAATTTACATAACATAGTCTTGGGATGGATGATAGCCCAGGAGTCAGTAGTGCTTTCAGTATAATCATGAGGATGGGAATTTGGATGCCACTACCACCCATGTCTTCATGATAACACCGCAGAAATAGGATGATCCCTGTGGCTTCCTGTCTCTTATCCAGGCACAAAATGGGAATCTAGAGAGACTGTGCCTCAAGAAAACTGTGTAGACTAAAGCAGAGGACATTGGATACCGTATTCTAGGTCTCACATACACACATATGTGTGTATACCTATAAAACATGAGCATTTACAGTTGTGTGGATATTTACACAAACAAAAATACACAGATACACAGAGAGATAGAGAGAGACAGACACACAGAGAGAGAGAGAGAGAGAGAGAGAGAGAGAGAGAGAGAGAACAAGCCAATGAATCATTTGACATGTACAGTTTTTAAGGATATGAACTCTGACATCATTAGCATATCCACATTTCTTTTGTTTGAAATATACATGAAGAGCATAAGATACACATAAATGTTTATGACAAAAGTGAAATTTTCAACTCATTTTCTGTAATTGTCTCTGGATATTGGAGATGTCTTTAAATACAAATTTGACTTTCTACAACTTTAGCTACTTTCACTAAAATTTTGTTCTTCATTCTTCATGTCACTCCCTGTTCTCTTTTCTTTAGCTGACATTTGGTCCTTATGAACCAAATATGGAAGACCCTGTGAAGTTTCCTTCTCTGTATCAGATGGCCACCAAAGACTCTTCTCTGGCTTCAGGCATGGTCTCATTGTTTGTCAATTTCAGATGGAATTGGGTGGGCCTGGTCATATCCGATGATGAGAAAGCTGTTAATTTTGTCTCAGACTTGATACCACAGATGGAAAGAAACAGAGTCTGTGTAGCCTTCACGCAATTGATACCAGTCACCCTTATGTTCTACATGAGCTATGATTATGTTGCCAATAGCCCAATTGTGAAGAATTCAGCAAAAGTTATTATCATTTATGGTGACACTGATTCTTCTTTAGGTGTGCTCTTTAGAAGATGGGATGTTATACTTCCATGGAGAATCTGGGTGACTACTTCACAATGGGAAGTCTTTACTTCTATGAGACATTTCTTTCTTGACTCATTCCATGGGACTCTCATCTTTTCAAAAAAACATGGTGAGATTCCTACTTTTAAAGAATTTGAAAAGACAGTCACCCCTTCTAAATTCCCAGATGACATTTTCCTTGCAAAAGTGTGGGAAGTTTATTTTGGTTGTGAAGTGTCTAATGCTACCTGTAAATCATTTAAAAACTGCTCATCTAAAGGTTCCTTGGAATGGCTACCTTGGTACCAATTTGACATGGCCATGAGTGATGGCAGTTACCATATATACAATGCTGTGTATGCTGTGGCTCACACCCTCCACAAGATGATTGTGCAACTAGTAGATATGCAAGGAATGAAACAAAGAGGAAAAATGAAGATTCCTCCCTGGAAGGTAATGTCTCTTTCTTTGAAGGTGTAGAGGGTCTCCAAGGTAAATTTTCTAAGTGACCCACAGGTGCTCTGAACAAATACCTTGGGTTCTTTTTGCAATAATAAGTTTTCTTGATGGCTTGTTGCCTAAAGCAAAAATATAAACCTAGTCACCATTAAAATTAATAGGCCAATATCATAGACATAAAAACCTAGGTCCTGAGATTGAAAGGCTGTTGTTATAAAGAGGCCATCAGTACCTGCCCTTTTAAGCTTCACAACAGAAACTCCTAATATACTCCCATGAAGGTCTTAAGTATGAACAAACAATGAAGATAAAAAAGAGTATAGTGTTCCGTCAAATAAAGTAATTTTAGAACATCTCATAAAACAGTATTTACCACAGACACTGTCTTAGGTTTGTTTCCTTTTGCTCTGATAAAACTTGCAGACAAAAGCCCCATAAACGAGAAAGGGAATATTTTACTCAAGATTATATGGTTATGGTATGTCATCATGAGGAACTCAAGACGGCAAAAACTTGAAGCAATTTGCCATGTGAACATCCACTATCAAACGCAAGGATCAGTGAGTTACTGGATGAATACAATCACTCAACTCCGTCACTCAGTTCAGGCCCAGCTCAGTAAACAATTCTGCGTAGTGTGATTCTTCACACATCAGTTAACGCTCGTTCCTAAATCTTTTGTACAAGTGCTCAGACTCCAAGTTAATCTAGACAGTTCTTCACTGAGACCTCATAACCATGTGATTCTAGATTTTGTTAGATTCACAGTTAATACCAACCATAACAAACTGTACTGATTAGTGATGAAAACCACTGAAATTCCTAACTGTCCTGTGGCTTAGCTGAATACTATTAAGGACAGTTAGGATGTTATTTCACCATAAGCATTCATTGTTAATATTGCTGTTGTACACCTGAAATGATGTTTCCTTTTGAGGGTGGAATTAATGAAAATGTGGACATGGCAGAATTCAGGTTTTTTTCATATTAACAGTGAGCATGCCCATCATGAATCATGCATCTCTCTTAGCTGAACCCACTGCTGAAGAATGTTCAATTCATAAATTCCGGCGGATACCCAGTATCTCTGAATCCTTCAGAAAAAAGGCATGAAGATTATGACATTCTGAACTTTCAGAATTTCCCACAAGGTTTTGGATATAAAGTCAAAGTAGGAACATTTTCACCACATTTGCCACATGGTCACCAATTGTCATTGTCAGAGGACAGGATAGAGTGGAGCATAGGAGACAAACAGGTGGGTGGAATCTCACATTATGCTTTACACAAAAGGGAAAAGTTTTAAAAGCAACCTTTAATGAGACTCATGTCTCTTCTTGAATTAAAAGAAAACTTCACTGGCATATTTACACACTTACTTCTCACATTCCAACATTTTCTTTATAAAAAAAATTAGCCACAAATTAACATATTCTTCACCAATGTATATACATGGTTTTACCCATATATATATATATATATATGTGTGTGTGTAATTATGAATTTATATTTATTATATATAATATTTAGTACTATATAACATATTAAATTTAATGCTTAGAATGCTATATATGTCATCATATGTCTCATAAAATTAATTCTTTTTAATAAGAAGTCTGGAGATTTAATTAATAAATTTATTTATTTTTGTTATATACTGATCACAGCTTCCCCTCCCTCCTCTCTTTTCCCTCCCTTCTGTGTCATGTCACTTCCCCCAACCCATCCTCTTCCTTTCTCCTCAGAAGAGGGGTGTCCTCTCATGGATATAAAACAGTATTGTAATATCAGGTTGCCATACAACTAAACTTATCTTCTTTTTGAGGCTAGAGTAGGCAGCTTAGTTAGGGGAAACATTATCCAAAGCCAGGCAATGTAGTCAGACACAGCCCCTGAACCTCCTTTAAGATTCCTACACTGAGACCCACCTGTATAACTGTTACATATGGACAGGGGCCCAGGTCTGGACATGCATTCTCTTGGTTGGCAGTTTAGTCTCTATAAGCCCATATGTGGCCAGGATAGTTAATTCTGTACAAATTGTTGTTAGGCCCTTGCACCCTCTGTCTCATTCTCCTCTTCCACAGGACTCCACAAGCACTGCTGAATGTTTGGCTATGAATCTCTGCATATGTTTCCATCAGCTGCTGGATACAGCTTCTCTCATGACAGTTATGATAGGCTCCTGTCTGCAAGAAAAGCAGAATATCATTAATAATTTCGGGTATGGGCTTCATCTTGTGGTACGGTTCTTAAGCTGGATTGGCTATCCAGTCCTTTAAATTCTGCTCCATCTTTTACCCCTGTCCAACTTCTAGACAGGACAAATTGAGGGTCTAAGGTTTACTGGTTGGGTTAATGTCATAAACCTTCCATTGGAAATTCTGCCTGATTACAGGAGATAGCTCGTTGAGGCTTCATATCCCCCACTGTTAGGAGTCTTAGCTAGTGTTACCCTAGTAGATTCCTGGTAGTTTCCATTGCCCTATATTTTAGGACACCCTAAAGATGACACCATATCCACTTCTCTCTCCCAGTACTCTCTATGTCCCCTACATTTGATCCCTCTTGTTCCCCTCCCCACACCCAATCTCAGGCAATTTCTTCACTCATTTTACCCCAAATGTCTATCTTATTTCCCTTCTTTGTGAGATTCAAGCATCCTCTCTTGGCTATTTTTGGTTTGTGGATTGCAGCATGATTATCCTGTATTTTGTAACTAATATATACTCATGAGTGAATGTATACATGGTTATCTTTCATTTTATTTTATTTTATTATAATTTATTGAGATTGCATCCCAATTATTATCCCATCGCTTGTATATTCTCATACTCTCATCCAACCTACTTCCTTCCCTAGACATGAGGGGACCTCCTCCCCTACCACATGACCACAGTCTATCAGGTCTCATCTGGATAGCCTGTTTTCCTTTTCGCTGTGTGCCCACCAGGCCTCCCCTCCAAATGGAAGTAATCAAATCTAGGGCACCAGAGTTCATGTCAGAAGCATTCCTAACTTCCTCCACAACTGTCCATTGTCTAATTCTGAACAGGGGGTCTAGGTTCACAGCATGCATTATCCTTGTGTAGTGCAACAGTTTGTGAGGCACTGTTGTTTCCAGATAACTGGCCTTGATGGCCTTCAAGTGGGGCTCTTGAACCCTCTGAGTCCTTCCATGCCTCCATTTTTCCCCTACTATGCTCAGCTTTCTGCCCAGCATCCAGCAGCAAATCCCAACATCTGTCCCAATCCCTCACCAGGTGGAGTCTCAGAGGACATCTGTGTTGGTCTAATTAATATATATAATGTATTTATATATTATAAGTGAGTATATATTATATTATAATATATTATAAGTGAGTATATATCATTTGTGTTGTTCTGGGTCTGGGTTACCTCACTCAGGATGATCATTTCCAGTTACATGCATTTGCCTGCAAATTTAAAGATTTCCTTGGTTTTTTAATTGCTGAAAAGTATTCTATTGTGTAATTGTACACAGTTTTTTTTATACATTCATCAGCTGAAGGACATCTATGATGTTTCCAGATTCTGGCTATTATGAACAGAGCTTCTATGAACATAATTAAGCAAATTTTGTTTTTTTTTTTTTTAAGGTAGAGCATCTTTCAGGTATGTTCCCAGGAGTGGTATAGCGTATCTTGAGGTAGCACTATTCCCAATGCTCTGAGAAGGCACCAGATAGATTTCCAAAGTGACTGTACAAGTTTACACTCCCACCAGCAATGGAGTAGTGTTCCCCTTTCTCCATATCTCCACCAGCATGTGCTGTCTCGTGATTTTTTATCTTTGCCATTCTGAAAGGTATAAGATGGAATCTGAGTCATTTTGATTTGCATTTCCATAATAACTAAGGATGTTGAGCATTTCTTTAAGTGTTCTCAGCCATTTAATATGCCTCTGTTGAGAATTCTGTTTAGCTCTGTACCCTACTTTTTAATTGGATAATTTGGTTTGGTGGTGTTTAATTTCTCCAGTTCATTATGTATTTAGGAGATTAGCCCTTTGTCAGATTTAGGGTTGGTGAAGGTCCTTTCCTAGTCCGTCAGCTGTCCTTTAGTTCTGTTGAAAGTATCCATTACCTTACAGAAGTCTTTCAGTTTCATGAAGACACGTTTATTAATTTTTTTTATTCTTGAGGCTGAGCTATGAATTGAAGACCCAGAAAGAAACCTACACACCTATAGACACTTGATTTTTTTGCAAATAAGCCAAAACCATAAAACGGAAAAAAAAAAAAGATAGCATCTTCAACAAATGACGCTGCTCTAAGTGGGTGTCTACATGTAGAAAATGCAAATAGATCCATATCTATTACTCTGCACCAAACTAAAGTCCGAGCTGGTTCTAGACCTCAACAGAAAATGAGACACACCAACTCTGTTAGAAGAACAAGTGGGGAAGAATCTTGAACTCACGGTACAGGACACAACTTCTTGAGCAGAATACTGTTTGCCTTTCTAGGTCTGGGTTACTTCACTCAAAATTATCTTTCTTAGTTCCATCCATATCCCTGCAAATTTGATGATGTCATTGTTTCTGATGGCGGAGTAATATTCCAAAGAGCAAACATACCACATATTTATGTCCATGCTTCATTTCAGGAATGTCTAGGTTGTTTCCAGTTTCTCTTTATTACAAAAAAAAATTTCTATGTGTGTAGTTGAGCAACTGTCCTTGTGGAATGGTGGAGCATCTTTTGGGTATGTGTCCACAAGAGGTATAGCTGGGACTTGTGGAAGATATAGTCCCAATTATCTGAGAAAACCTCATATTGATCTTGAAAGTGGCCGTACAAGATTGTACTCTTGCCAGCAAAGGAGGAGCGTTACTCCGTATTTTTGCCAGCATGAGCTGTCACTTATATTTTTGATCATAGCCATTCTGACAAGGATAAGATGAAATCTCAGAGTTGTTTTAACTACATTTTTATAATGACTAAGGATGTTGAGTATTTCATTAACTGTTTCTCGGTCATTAGAGATTCTCTTTCCATGATTATTTCTATTTGTACCCACTTTTAATTCAGTTATTTGCTTGTTCGTGTTTAATTTCCTGAATTCTGTGTATATTTTTATATATCAGCCCTCTGTCAGAGGTGGAGTTGAATATTTTCCCATTCTGTTGCCTGTGTTTTTGTGATTTTGAAGGCACCCTTTGCCTTACAGAAGACTTCAGCTTCATGAGATCCCATTCATTAATTTTGGTCCTAATGCCTGAGCCTCTGGTGTTCTGTTCAGAATGTAGTCTCCGATACTAATGTGTTCAAGGATATTCACCGCATTCACGTCTATCAGATTTATTGTATATAGTTTTATGTTGAGGTCATCTATCCAATTGTACTTGAGTTTTGTGCAGGGTGTTAGATATAGATATATTTTCATTCTTCTACATGATGACATCCCAGTTACAAAAGCATCATTTGGTAAAGATACTTTCTCTTCTCAAATGTAAAGTTTTGACACCTGTGTCAAAAATCAAGTGTCCATAGGTGTGCAGATTTACTTCTAGTTTTCACTTTCATTCCATTGTTCATCCTGTCTGATTTCATGCCAGCACCATGCACTTTTTATATACGCTTGGTCTGTAGTACAGCTTGACATTAAAGATGGTGATACCTCTAGAAGTTCTTTTATTGCTCAGGATTATTTTAGCTATCCTAGTTTTTGTTGTTGTTCTTGTTTTCCATACAAATTTGAAAATTTTTTACTTTCAAGATATGTATAGAATTGTGTTGAAATTTTGATGAGAATTGCTTTTGGTAAGATGGCCATTTTTACCATGTTAATCCTATGGATCCATGTGCATCTTTTCATCTTCTGACATCTTCTTTGATTTCTTTCTTGAGAAACTTGAAGTCATTGTCAGAAGACTTTCACTTAATTTGCTTAGAGATACACCAAAGTGTTTTATATTCTTTGTGGCTATTGTGAAGTGTATCATTTCTGTAATTTCTTTCTCAGCCTTTTTTCATTGGTAATAGGATAGCTACTGATGTTTTTAGGTAATTTTATATCCAGCCGCTTTGCTGAAGGTGATTATGAGCTGTAGGAGTTCTCTGATAGAAGTTTAGAAGTCACCTTTGTATGCTATTATATCATCTGTGAATAGTGATACTTAGAATTATATCTTCCAAATTTGAATCTCTGTGATATCCTTTAGCTTTCTTATTGCTATAGCTAGAACTTCAAGTACTATATTAAATAGATGTGGAGAGAGTAGCCATTTTTGGCTTGTCCTTGATTTTAGTGGAATTGTTTTAAGTTTCTCTCCATTTAATTTTATCTTGGCTATTGGCTTGCTGTAAATTGTCGTTATTATGTTCAGCTTTGTGCCTCATATTGTTGATCTGTCCAAGAGTTTTTTGTAAGGGGTGTTTCATTTTGCCAAATCTATTTTTGTCATCTAATGAAAATACCATGGAGTTTTTTTTTTCTTTCAGTATTTTAATATGGTAGATGACATTTATGGATTTTTGTATGTTGAACCATCCCAGCATTACTGTGACGATGCCTACTTGATAATGGTGGATGGCGTTTTTGTGTGTTCTGGGATTCAGTTTGTGAATAGTTTCTGGGGAGTTTCTGCATTGATATTCATAAGGAAAATTGGTCTAAAATTCTTCCCTTTGCCTGCAAATTTCAAGATTTCCTTCTTTTTAATGGCTGAGTAATATTCAATTGTTTAAATTTACCACGGTTTCTCTATCTATTATTCAGTTAAGGATCATCTAGTTTGCTTCCAGATTCTGGCTAGTATGAATAAACCTGCCATGAACATAGTTGAGCAAATGCCCTTGTGTGGTGGAACATCATACAGGTATATACCCAGGAAAGGAATAGCTATGTCTTGGGGTAGCACTGTTTCCAATTATCTGAGAAAGTGCCAGGTTGATATCCAAAGTGGTTGTACAAATTTGTGTTGCCACCAACAATAGAGGAGTTTTCCCCTCCCCCCACATCTTTGCCAACACGTGAAGTCACTTGGGTTTTTTATCTTAGCCTTTCTGGGATGTGTAAGATGGAATTTCAGAGTGATTTTTATTTGAATTTCCCCTGATAACTAAGGTCATTGAGCATTTCTTTAAGAGTTTCTACGCCATTAATTGTTCCTCTTCTGGAACTTCTCTTTCTAGGTCTGTACCCCACATTTTAATTGGGTTATTTGGTTTCATGGTGTTTCATTTCTTTGGATATTTGTCCTGTGTCAGATGTAGGGTTGGTGAAAATCATTTCCCAATCTATTGCCTGTCCATTTGTTCTGTTGAAAGTGTCCTTTGCTGTAGAGAAGCTTTTCAATTTCGTGAGATCCCATTTATTAATTGTTGATTGTGGAGCCTGAGCTATTGGTGTTCTGTTCAGAAAGTTGTCTTATGTGCCAATAAGTTCAAGACCCTTCCCCCACTTTTTCTTCTAACAGATTTACTGTGTCTGGTTTTATGTTGAGGTTTTAATACATTTCAACGTTAGGTTTGTGCAGGATGATACTTATGGATCTGTTTGCATTTTTGTACTTGTGGACATCCAGTAAGACCAGCACCATTTGTTGAAGATGCTATCTTTTTTCTTTTTTTAATACTTTTATTTTGTTACACATGTATAAAACAAACTTCATACAGCAGGGAGAACTATGTGACAATCATGAGAATAATGAGTTCTATACATGTTACATTCATAGTGAATTGGCCATCTGCTTTCATCCCATTTGAAGTAAGTGTCTTTCCTGTCTTGTTGGGTCTAAATTTCTGAAAGAAAATCAATATCTATCCTATCTCAACTCTAATAGCTTAACTTCTTTATCTCGATCTAAAATGATCTTGTCCTCTAGCCAACTAAACTTGGTTGTAAAACTTTACTAGCTTGTCTTCAGTGCCCCTCAGAGACTCTAAAAGGAATAAAACTTAAATTCCTGAGTAACCAGCAGTGCGCGTTAGCAGCTTCCAAAATGTACAAATTGACTTAAGACAGTTTACTGCCTGACCAGTCACCAACACACTTTATAACATTGGGGCCTCATCTTCAGATTTTTGGCCTAATATTTCTGCCAGAATTGTTCACAGGTCAGAAACTATTGAGAACTTGTTTGCTCTAACTTGGCAGAGTGCGGCCGTCGACTCTGCCTGGATCTAAGTTGCCCATTTTTAGACAGATTCTGTTTGTGGCAGGAACGAGGACATTTTGCCCAGTGGTTATTTTGCCATCTTTTAAGCCATGTCCATAAGGAGGCTCTTTGATGCTCATCATCTTCTTTGAGGTTGGCTGGATGTTGTCTGGAGTTAACTTATCTTGTTGTCAAAGAAATTTAGCATTGTAAGAACAACTTTAAATGCCATATTCTGTGTGTCTCTGAGGCTTTTGAAGACCTTATTCAACTAATCTACCACATATATTGATAGACTCATATCTATCTGTTAGACTTAGGATATATATTCTTGTGTGAAAACATGCCAAGTATTTGACATGTCCATATTTTGTATCCGTATAATAAATTCTATAGCAATGACTTAGACATAACCTTCATATAAGGAACAATTAAGGCCTTGAGTTAAAAAGTAGATTCAATAATCTGGCTTTTGTTCTATCCTTCCACTATGCTCCTAAATCTCCATTTCTTTCCTTTAAGCTCCCATCTCCTTGCCCAAGTATGCAAGATAAAGGCAAAGAGAGACATTCCTGCATTTACCCTAATTTTTTCTCTGTATAAGACCAATCATGACTTATGACCATCTCCCAATGAGAATAAGCATTTGCAGATTAAGTAAGCAAACAGCAACCCATATAAACTCCCCCTTTGAGAGAATGGGGCATCATTCTCTTAAGGTTTCTTCAGGTTCAATTGGGGCAAATAATAACTTGGAATGGGCCCCCCAAAATTGGAGAGAATGGTTAAGCAATCTAGTGATTGCGTTTGTGGTTCAGTTTCTAAATGTTGAGAGATTCCAGGCTGAGTAGAAGATTGAAATAGTGGTCCAAATTGGATCAGAAGTTTTCTACAATGTTGTCTAGGAAGCTGTCCAAATCTGATGGGTAAAAGCAATAGAATCATCTGGGGCTGGAACTAGGAGAATGCAGGATGTCAGTGTCCATTGTGCTGGGAGGAATGATTCCTGTCAGGTCTGATCAGCTGGTTATTTTTTTCTGAGAACATAATTTTTCACAAGCATTATACATTTCTAACATTATAATTGTATGAGGTGTGCGGGATGCACAGAACAATTAAAGCTAGTTTTCTGGTCATTGTATGGGTCGACGTAAGGCATTTACACATCTTCCTTTATGCCTTACTAGCAGTGGCCTCTAATACTAAGTTACAGAGAATCTGTGGTCAAAATGAGGCCTCTCTATGCCTTTACATTTATATCTCTGTCAGTCTCAGAACTATTCCCATGTAGTGGGATTAAGAATATTAAATTACCTGCTTGTTCTGTAGTTTGAGTTCTTTGCATCTCAATTGTAGCCCCCTCTCTGATCCCACATCATTTCTCATCTACCCCCGATCCCATGCCTGCTCTCAGCCCCTTTCCCTCCCTCCCTAGTCCTTAGATAGGGGAGCTCTCCTCCACTAACATCTGCCCTTAGTTTATCTAGTATCCTCTGTACTATATATGACCTCTTCCTCTGTGGCCAGACAGGGCCACCCTACACTCTCAGGACTCTGTCCAGTGTTCAGCATTAAGTCTCTGTAACTGGCCCTATACCCTGCTGGGTGGAGACTCTCCTATGATGTCTATGTTGGTTTAAAATTCACATATAAATGAGTATATACTTGCGTGTCTTTTCAGGTCTGGGTTATCTCATTTTGGATGATCATTTCTAATTCCATTCATTTGCCAGCAAAACTCAAGATTTCCTTGTTCTTAATAGCTGAATAGTATTCCATTGTGTAGATGTACCACGAATTTTTATCCATTCTTCAATTGAAGGACATCTCGATTGTTTTCAGGTTCTGGCTATTATAAATAAGGCTGCTATGAACATAGTTGCACAAATGTCTTTGTTGGATGGTGGGGGCATCTTTCAGGTATATACCCAAGAGTGGTATAGCTGAGTCTTCTGAGAAAGCGTCATGTTCCTTTCCAGAGTGGTTGAACAAGTTTGCACTCCCACCAGCAGTGGAGAAGTGTTCCCCTTTCACCACATCCTCTCCAGCATGTGCTGCCATTTGAGTTATTGATCTTTGCTAATCTGATAAGGGTAAGATGGAATCTCAAGGTCATTTTGATTTGCATTTCCCTGATGAGTAGGTATGTAGAGCATTTCTTTAAGTGTTTCTCAGCCATTCGATATTCCTCTTTTGAGAATTCTCTGTTTAGTTCAGTATCCCATTTTTTAATTGGGTTATTTGCTTTGGTGGTGTTTAATTACTTGAGTTCTTAATATATTTTAGATATCAGCCCTTTCTCAGATGTAGGGTTGGTAAAGATTTTTTTCCCAATCTGTGGACTGTCACTTTGTTCTGCTGACAGTGTCTTCTGTCTTGCAGAAGCTTCTCCACCTCATAAGGTCCCAATTATTAATTGTTGTTCTTAAAGCCTGAGCTGTTGGTGTTCTGTTCAGGAACTTGTTTCCTGTGCCAATGAGTTCTAGGGTCTTACCACTTTTTCTTCTAACAGATTTAGTGTGTCTGCTTTTATGTTGAGGTCTTTAATCCACTTGGATGTTAGTTTCATACAGGGTGATAAAATATGGATCTATTTGCATTTTTTACATGTAGACATCCAGTTGGACCAGCACCATTTGTTGAAGATGCTTTCTTTTTTCCATTGTATCCTTTTGGCTTCTTTGTCAAAAATCAAATGGCCATATGTGTGTGGATGTGTATCTGGGTCCTCAGTTCGATTCCATTGGTCAACTGGCCTATTTCTATGCCAGTACCATGCTGTTTTTGTTACTGTTGCTCTATAGTACAGCTTGAGACCGGGGATGGACTTTCCTCCCATAGATCTTTTATTGTATACGATTGATTTAGCTATCCTGAGTTTTTTGTTTTTCCATATGAAGCTGAGAATTAATCTTTCCAGTTCTGCAAAATATTTTATTGGTATTTTGATAGGGATTGCCTTAAATCTGTAGATTGCTTTTGGTAGGATGGCCATTTTTACTATGTTGATTCTCCCTATCCATGAGCATGGGTGATCTTTCCATTTTCTGATAGCCTCTTCAATTTCTTTCTGTAAGACTTGAAGTTTTTTTCATAAATGTCTTTCACTTGCTGGGTTAGATTTACACCCAGACAATTTATATTGTTTGAGGCTATTGTGAAGGGAGCGGTTTCCCTAATTTCTTTCTACGTCCTTTTTTTCATCTGTATACAGGAGGGCTACTGGCTTTTTTGTGTTAATTTTGTATCCTGCCACTTTGCTGAAGCTGTTTATCAGCTGTAGGAGTTCTTTGGTTGACTTTTGAGGATCGCTGATGTATATTATCATATCATCTGCAAGTAGTGAAACTTTGATTTCTTCCTTTCCTATATGTATCCCCTTGAACAATGGAGAGAGTGGGCAGCCCTGTCTTGTCTCTGAATTCAGTGGGATTTACTTAAGTTTCTCGCCATTTAGCTTGATGTTGGCTATAGGTTTTCTGTATATTGCCTTTACTATGTTTAAATATGTGCCTTGTATCCCTCATCTCTCTAAGACTTTTAACATAAAAAGGTGTTGGATTTTGTCAAATGCTTTTTCCACATCTAACGAGATGATCATATGATTCTTTTCCTTCCGTTTGTTTATATGATTAATTACATTGATGGATTTTCTTATATTGAACCACCCTGCATGCCTGGTATGAAACCTACTTGGATGAGATTTTTTATGTGATCTTGTATTCGGTTTACCAGAATTTTATTGAGTATTTTTGCATCTATATTCATAAGGGAGATTGGTCTAAAATTCTTTTTCTTTGTTGGGTCTTTGTGTGGCTTACATATGAAGGTGATTGTGGCTTCATAGAATGAATTTGGTAGTGTTCCTTCTGTTTCTATTTTGTGGAATAGTTTGAAAAGTATTGGTATTAGCTCTTCTTTGAAGGTTTGGTAGAATTCTGCACTGAACCCATCTGACCCAGGGCTCTTTTTGGTTGGGAGACTTTTGATGACTGCTTCTATTTCCTTAGGGGATATAGGACTGTTTAATTTGTTTTCCTGATCTTGATTCAACTTTGGAAAGTGGCATTTATCAAGGAAGTTGTTCATATCCTTTAGGTTTTCAAATTTTGTGGCATATAGGCTTTTGAAGTAAGACCTAATGATTCTTTGGATTTCCTTGCAGATGGTCTGCTCCCCTGTGGGTTCGTGCTTTTTCCCATGTTTGGGAGTGCACAAGATTGTCCCTAGTTTGTTCCTTGTGCACTATGGTTTCTCCAACTGTAGTGGTGTGGGGGGTTGGTGTTCCTGTTTAAGAAATAAGTCCAATTTTTCTGACTTGATTTCTTTGGCTTCTAAACAAGGTCCACACCGCTCGCTGCCACCTTGGAATCCCCGCTATCTTTTTTCCATTGTATAGTTTTGTCTTCTTAGATGTGCTTTCATTGTGTCCCATAAGTTTGAATATGTTGGACCTTCATTTTCCATTTTCATTGAAGTTTACAAGATCCCCAGTTTCTTTTTTATTTCTTCCTCAACCCAGTTGTTACTGAATAAAGAGTTGTTCAGTTTTCATGTGTGTTTAGGTTTTTTGTTATTCTATTGTTGAAGTCCATTTTGGTCCATGGTGATATGATAGGATACACAGTATTACTTCAAATCTCCTTGTATCTGTTGAGGCTTACTTTCTGACATATTATATTGTCAATTTTGGAGAAGATTCTGTGAGGTACTGAGAAGAAGGTATAATCTTTGGTGTTTGGGTGGAATGTTCTGTAGCTATCTATTAGGTGCATTTGATTCGTGTCATCTCTTAGTGTCAATTGTTTCTCAGTTTAGCTTCTGTTTCATTGACCTATGATTTGGTGAAAGAGAGTTATTGAAGTCTCTCACGATTGATGTGAGGAATAGATATGTGGTTAAAGCTTTATGTTTCTTTTACAACTTTGTATGGTCTTATATTTGGGGCATAGATGTTCAAATTTGTGGTGTCATCTTGGTTGAGTTTTCCTTTGATGAGTATGAAGTATCCTTCTTCATCTCTTTTGATTAATTTTGTTTGAAAGTCTATTTTACTATATATTAGGATAGCTACTCCAGCTTGATTCTTGTGCACATTTTCTTGGAAGATCTTCCAGCCCTTTACTCCCAGAAAATGTCCATCTTTGTGGCTGAGGTGTGTTTCTTATAAGCATCATGCTAATGGGTCCGATTTATGCATCCATCCTGTCACTCTGTGTCTCTTTATTGGAGAGTTGAGACCATTGAGGTTGAGAAAGATTAAAGATTGATGACTGTTCAGCCCTTTTATTTGGATATTGGTTGTTGTAGCATGTTTGTGTACTTGTATGCTTTTCATTTTTCTAAAGTGAAATTATCTATTTCTTGTGTTTTTCTGGGTGAAATTAGGTTCCTTGGGTTTGAGTTTTCCTTCTAGTATCATCTCTGTGGCTTAATTTGCAGACAGGTATTTTTTAAATATGTTTTGTCATGGAATATCTTCTTTTCTCCATCAATGGTTATTGAAATTTTTGCTAGGTAAAGTAGTCTGGACTGGCATCTCTGGTCTCTTAGGATTTGTAAGACTACTCTCTAGGCCATACTGGCTTTTATGGTCTCTGCTGAAGAGTTGGGTGTGATTCTGATATGTTTCCCATTGTATGTTACTTGGTCTGTTTTTCTTGCTGCTTTTAATATTTTTCTTTGTTCTGTACATTTAGTGTTTTGATTACCATGTGGTAGAAGGATTTCCTTTTCTGTTTTACTCTATTTGGTGTTCTGTAAGCCTCTTATATGTTTATCAGCATCTCTTTCTTTTCATTGAGGAAGTTTTCTTCTATGATTTTGTTGAAAATATTTACTGGGCCTTGGAGCTGGGTAGCTTCTCTTTTCTTGATTCCTAATATCCTTAGGTTTCATCTCTTTATGATGTCCTTGATTTCTTTGATGTTTTATGTTGGATTTTTTAATTTAACATTTTCTTTGATGGTTGCCTCAAATTCTTCTATTTTATTTCTGTACCTGAGATTTATTCCTCTATCTCTGATGTCAAAACTTACTTCTGCAGTTCCTGTTCTTTTCTATAAGTTTTCTCTCTCCAGGCTTTCCTCAATGTGTACTTTTATTGTCATCACCATATGACTCTTCAAATCTTGGACTGTTTTTATTGATTTCCTTCATGTAATTGTTCACATTTTCCTGAATTTCATCCAGTGATTTATTATTTTTTTCTCTACATACCACTGTCATGCCTCTCTAAAGGCCCCATTTAGATGTATTTTCTATTTCTTTAAGGATGTTGTTCGTTTCCTCCATTATCATCTTCATAAATAAAGATTTGAGATCATCTTCTTGAGTTTCAGTTGTATTCGAATGTCCAGATCTGGTTGCATTGGAATAACTGGATTCTGGAGCTGCCATATTATTTTGGATTTTGTGGTTTGTGTTTTTACACTGTCCTTTAGCAATCATCTAGCTGTCTCTGGCATTGGGTGGTAGTTTCTGGTGTCCTTCACTGGGAATTGAGAGCAGCTCATAGCTGAATGGCTATAGGTTGAGACTCCTCACCTGAGGGGATCAGAAAACTGTTCCAGTAGATCAGGCTAGTGATCTGAGATCAGATGGTAACTTTCTGTGAGACAGCTTGGTGTCCTAATGTCAGATCCACTTGTACTCCAGCCCATGATGTCTCCTCTGGACTAAAAGACCCAGTCACTGGTGCTTTGTAGCCCACTGTGCTGTCTGAGACAGAGACTGTACATGCTGTGCACTGCAAGAATGCCTGGGCTTAGACCTGGGGCTTTGCAGCACCCTCACCTGCTTTGACCCAGGAAATGTCCATGGACTGTCTGGGTGTCCTGAGGTCAGAACCATGAGTGTTCCAGTCTGTGGGGTCTCATCTGGGCTAGAAATTCAAGATACTGATGTTTTCAAGCCCACAGTTCAGTCTGAGACACAGAGCACTAGACCCATATGCAGGCAGACAAGGGGCTAGAATTTGGAGACGGTGAAAACACCTGCAGAGACCCAGACACTTTTCTGTGGACTCACTAGGTGGCCAAAGGCCAAGCCCAATTGTGCTCCACACAGTGTGGACAACTCCAGCACTGGTGTTTTGTAGCTCCTGGTTTGGTCCTTAGGTCACATTGCAGTCACTGCTGTCCTGCTGATCAGGCACAGTGTATGATCAGTGCTGCAAACTTGGATTCTCCCGTATCCTTCATTTATATTGGATTCTAGAAAATTGCTCATTTCTTTCTTTATTTCCTCTCTGAGGCAGTAGTCACTGAATAGTGCCTTATTAAGTTTCCATGAATTTCTATGTTTTTCTGTCATTCTTGAACTCGAGATTTGATCCATGGTTGTCTGATAAGATACAGGGGATTATTTCAGTTTTCTTTATCTGTTGAGACTTACTTTGTTACCAAGTATATGACTAATTTTGGAGAAGGTTCTGTGAAGTGCTAAGAATCAGGTATATTCTTTTATGTTTGGGTGAAATATTATGGAAATATCTGTTAGATCTTTTTGTATCATAACATCTGTTATTTTTATTATTTCTCTGTTTAGCTTAGGATGTCCTTTCCACTGGTGAAAATAGGGTGTTGAAGTCTCCCGCTATTAGTGTATGAGGTACAATGTGTGATTTAAAATTTAGTATAAATGTGGGTACTCTTGCATTTGGGGCACAGATATTCAGGATTGAGCCCTTGTCTTGGTAATTTTTTTCTTTTGATGAGTATGAAGTGTATTTCTCCATATCTTTTTATTGCTTTTTTATGAAAGTCTATTTTATTAGATATTAGAATTGCTACTCCAGCTTGTTTCTTTGGTCTGTTTTCTTGGACAATCTTTTTCCTCCCCTTTACTCTGAGGTTATTTCTATCTTTGATTTTGAGGTGTGTTTTTTAATATGAAGCAAAATGAAGGATCCTGGTTTTGCATGCATTTTATTAGTTTGTGTCTTTTTATTAGGGAATGAGTCCATTGACATTGAGAGTTATTAAAGGCCAGTGATTTTTAATTAC
This sequence comes from Acomys russatus, assembly GCF_903995435.1. NCBI lineage: Eukaryota > Metazoa > Chordata > Mammalia > Rodentia > Muridae > Acomys > Acomys russatus. Next base: position 5,395,922 of record NC_067167.1, on the reverse strand, counting down.
TGGTATTTTGATGGTGGTGGTAAAAGTGTGTGTGTGTGTGTGTGTGTGTGTGTGTGTGTGTGTGTGTGTGTGTGTTTCCTTTCTTTTGGTTTTGAAGGTATGAAATTGGGGTCTCAATTTTTCTTCATTTTATGGGTATTTGTCAGTGTTTTCTTACATTCATTTATGGTTCCTCTCTATCTTCTGTCCTGAGTTGTCTGCCTACCCTCTTGAGTTCTGACTACTAAGACTTTAGGTCCAGTTGGGTGTCTCCTCTGTACTTTTTATGGCCTCCAGTGTTTGGGATGCCAATTTAGCCTCCAGAATCCCTAGCACCAGCATGACTTGCTATACTTCTTGGTACTCTCAGGCCTCCAGAGAAGCTGGCAGAGTGGTAAATAAGAAAATGGATCACAAGAAACAGGTTTCAGTTAACCACTGTTGGGTTTCCTTTAAGGATACATTGCAGACAACCACATGGGGTTTGGCCTTACCTAGCTGACTCTGGTGCTAGCAGCCTCCTAAAAAACTGGCAGAGATGTAGGCTGAAAATGGAGCACAGCGGACAGGGCAGAGTTTCTACTCTTCTGTGTGTTTTGGAGAATTTAGCAGACAAGTGATTTGGATAGGTGGGTGCTTCCCTGGTTGTTCTTAATATCAGCAGGAGTCTGGGACCTGAAAATTAAGTCTAGCAGTTGAGTTGCAGTTTAATGCTGTTGGGTGTGCTTTAAAAGGAATTTGCATGCAAGGGCTCGAGTGAGGTCTTCCAGATTAATCCTTGTATGTACCCACATCTCTGATTTTTTTCAGACTCCCATCTCTGTATGCAGTGAAAGTTGTGGTCCTGGATTCAGAAAATCTCTTCAAGAAGGCAAGGCTGCCTGCTGTTTTGATTGTAGCTTCTGCCCAGAAAATGAAATTTCTAATGGAACAGGCAAGTGTGTGCAATACAAATGAGGTACACACCACTGTATTTAATCCACATACTGAAGTAGAAATTATGGACAAGAGAACTACACAGACTATATTCTTAAGATTGTGTGTTCATAATTATAGTTATAATCAACAACATAACTCCTTGCAATCATCAATATTTGGTGGTTTACATGAAAACAAGCTATTTTTTTATTCACATAGTATTTTTTGATAAAGAGAAAGGAACTATGATTCATTTCTTCCACAGGATTTAACATGTGGAATCTTTATCCATATATCTATGTCCAATCCTTTTGGAGCTATATTAACCTCACATTGAATCCATTAATCTGCCAAAGGACCAGCTTCAAAGTGCCCAGAACTATTATTGAAATAGATCAGATATTAATCGACTTGTCTTAAGAAATTAAAGGGCTGGAGATGTATCTTACTAATTAAGAACACAGACTGTCCTTTCAGAAGACTTGAGTTTGGCTCCCATAATTGTTACTGTCTGTACCTCCAATCAGTTCTCCAGGAGATCTGATAACACATTATTGTCAGTGTGCAATACACACTCATGTTATACAGATCTCCAAGCAGGCAAAATACTCAAAAAAAAAAAAAAAAAACCACATAAAGGGTAAGAAATTCAGGTGTCTCGTTTCTAAAATCATGTGGCATATATTGTGTTGAATTGGAAAAATTATGTTTCCTCATCTCTAGTTCACAGATAGAGAACAAGATCTGAGATGTACATTTAGGACTGTGCCATAAAGCTGAATAACTATATGCCCAAAGTTATGCAGGATGAGATCATTGATGCTAAATATATTTTGGGAGTTAATCATCAATATTTAAATATATTTGTGCCAAAAATTATGATGAGCAAAGGGCAGGGCAAATGGTTGTTGGTACTGTTAGAAATTGCTGGGTATATGAACTACCACATCATGTAATATCCAGTGCATAATGAGTTACTTGGGGTTATTTGTCCAAAATCAGGTAATTTAATCCCCCCAAATAGATAATAAGAAATCCTGACTAACATATGAACAATAAATCTAAGTGAAGCTTTTACAAAATCAATTAAAAAGCATGTAGAAAACTATCATCAACATGATAATGTTGGTTTCTTCTCTGAGATATAGACAGGGATGCTTCACAATACAAGGTTGTTATTTGAAATTCATCAAATAAATAGATTAAAGGACAGAAATTGCCAATCATCTAATTGGGGACTGGAAATGTATTGGAAATAACACAAAATTTCTTCATGATAAATTTCTGGAGAATGTAGGCATATAAAAGATATATATCTACCTAAAAATGGCAAAAATATAAGCCTGTCACAAACATGAGCTTCACAGAAAAAAAGACTTGAAGTGTTTTCTCTAACTAGGAATGGTTATACACAATCTATATTTTTGTTCCATAGTGCTTGAATCTTAGCCAGAGAAATAAGACAAGGAATTAAATAAGGGGGCTGTGAAATGGAAACAGGGAAGTAAAAGTATCTTTACATTCAGATGACAAGATTGTATGCATAAAAGACCATAAATATCTCACCACAAAAATCCTACAGCTGATGAGTAGAGCCAGCAAGGTAACAGAAAAGGAAATAAATTCAGGAAGGTCTTAGAAAACACCAGCATATATAGGGGGAGGAGGTCTCCCTCAATCACAGATATAGGGGAGGGGAGAAGGGGGCAAGTGGGAGGGAGGGAAGAATGGGAGGAAACAGGGGAAGGGCTAACAATCGAGATGTAATATGCATAAAATAATAAAGTGGAAAAAAAAGAAAATACCAGCAACCAGCACACCAAGAAAGAAATCTGGTGAATGATACTATTACACTAAAAAAATACTATAATCAATCAAACCATGGAGTAGAAACACTAGTACACTGAAACCTTTTAAACACTAAATAAATAAATTGAAAAATACAACAGAAGACGGAAATAGCTCCCTCAATCTTGTGAAAATTGCTTTAGGATACTATAGCTGTGATAAAACATTAAATGAGCAACTAAGTGGAGAAATGGTTTATTTCAGGTTACAGCTCTGAGCTTAAGCTCCATCACACAGGGAAGTCAATGAGAAATTGAAATCATAATGCTGGAGGTAATAAGTCACAAACAATGCTGCTTACAGACTGGTTTACATAGATTGCCATGCATGCATTCTTAAACAGCCAAGTACCAACTTCCCAGGAGTGACCGAAAACACACTGATATGTCCCATCCCACATCAATCAAGAATATGCACCACAGGCTTGTCTACAGAACAATCTTTAAAAGTTTTTTTCTTAATTAAGATACTTCTTTCTAATATGTCGAAGTTTGTGTCATGTTGACAAAAACCAACCAGCACAGCTATCTTACCAAAGCAACAGAACTCAAATAATCTATACCCTACTACAAGTATGCTTCATTATCCAAGTTTATTGCTGTTTTACTCACAAGACTCAGGCAAAGGAAATAGTGCACATTTCCTTCAACCAGTGAATAGATGAGGAGATTTTATACATATACACAACAGAGAATTATTAAGCTATTAAAATTAAATTATTAATTTCCTAGGTATATGAATAGAAATGGATATATTAAGAAAGATAATACAGATCCAAAAAAATAACATGGATTCACTCTCTTATACTTAGACACTACCTTTGAAAATTTAGATATGTTTTTAAATTGGGATAACAACAGAAGTCAGAAATCTAGAAAGAGTCCCTGAGCAGGTAGACTTAAGTAATAGGCAACAGAATATAGATGCTGTAAAGCTGAAAAGGGGAGATAATGGAACAAGAAATATTGAGTGAGTGGAGTCAGTATTTGATGGTCAGAGTCTAGGAAGGAGTTTGAGGTGGGATTGTTAATACTGAAGACATTTGACAATAACATAATGAAGCTTACTCCTGTAGAAGAGTCAAAAGCTGTAGTTTGCAGACATGAGGAGAGTTTCAGATGAATGACACTGTGTGGAGAGATAACACCTCACTGATTCACCACAGGAATTAAAATAAAAAGCCAAGTCCCAGACATGTGCTACCTTGTTTCAATATATTTGTCAATGAGATCACATAGATAACTCCAAATACAGCAAGTGATTTCTATGATTCTTGGTCATTCTCCAGGACCTGACTATAAGATGCAATTGTTGTTGTGGGCACCATATATCTGAGTCATAAGAGATGCAAAAAGCAAATAGGAACTGACCTGCATACTTTTTCTCTACTTATTAGCTGACAGGGAGTTGGAAGGGTTTTGTGCATAATACTATGGATATAATTGATTAATAGACTTAATGTAGTGCAACAGTTTCTTTCAAGATGAAAGTGCCAACATGGAGGGAAGAAAAAAAATGCTCTAAAGGTGGTAAAAGACCCATCACACAGCAAAATTCCTTAAATTTAGGAGGGAAAGTACACAGAGGCTTCAGAAATTCCCCAACACTGAGCAGATTCACTAGAGACCTCTTTCTCAAAGTAAATACAAGCAGGAAGGAATATTGAGAGAAAATATAAAAGAAGACAAACTTTCTAGAAAAAAGTGGAAAGTCAAGATGCCTGAGGCATGAAGCATCTGTGAAACTGCCTGAAAGTTGTGTTATGAGACAGAGATTTTGTAAGAGATCATCCCTATTGGGCTCAGTTTATAGTGGTAGATAACTTTGAGTCCTACCTTAGTCACTGTCCTAGTGCTGAGATATTATACCATTTCCAAGGCAACTTATAACAGTAAGAATTTAATTTTAGGGTTCATGGTACAGGGGTTAGTGAGTCCATGAACATGTTGAGCAGCAAGAAGTATGCTTCTGTCACAAACTTCTAGTCATGGATAAGAGCGTATATCTGCTCTACATGCAAGTGGATAAAAAGAGAAATAGAGAGAGTGAGATAGAGACAGAGGAAATGTTCAATGGCATGATCTTTTTAAAACTGAAGACCATCATAGTAACACATCTCTTCTGCCATTGTGTCATCTGCTAAACCCAAATAATATCACTAAGCACAGACCAAGCATTCAGCTATGGAACCCATTTTCACTCAATCCATTATTATTCTTATCTTCTCCTGTAAGCAGTCACTCATGTTAATGGCCTCAGTAAAGCTCACTGGTTTACCAACATAGATTTTGGTGCTATCCTTAACTGCATCTGCCAGAGGTTCCCTATCTGTGATGAGTAGCTTGTTTGTTTGTAATATTATCACACAACACATATCTATCTTTGAATCCTTTGAGCTGGAATAATGATTGGCCTTGGAAGATAAGTTCATTGATATATAATAGTGATAGAAGTAGCTAACCATTTTCTGATGGCATGGAAAGCTCAGATGACAAGGAGAAATTTATATCTGGTGCCATTGTCATGGCAAAAGACTGTTTGTCAAGTGTTACAATGGTCCTGCACACATGGACTCAAACTAGCTGCGACTGCATGCACAAGGCAAGACATAGTCCAGGCAGGCAAACTACTTGAATGGGTGAGCTATTGCATGGGTCATGAAGAGCCATAACTACATGAGTAGCAATTTCTGGTAAACAGGGAGTCAGTTTCTTTGCACATGTGGCTTCTGAGAGGCCATAAATGCTCCAGTGGATGATCCAGGTATATACAAAAAGCATTAAATAAACCCGTGTAGTTCAAAAATCAGCATATGAAGTTCAGAGGGGAAAGGCTTGGGGAGAATAGAAATTAAGTGGATGGGAGGAAATAGGAAGTAGTTTGATCAAAACACATTATCTGTTTATGAAATTTCCCATCAAGAAAGAAACAAATGTTCAATTACTGTAGGGCATGGGGAGATGGCATTGCTGGAGAAATGATTTGTCATGCAAGTTTGCAACCTGGGTTTGGTTACTCATAACCCACATTAAGATCCAGGAATTACTGAAACACACACACACGCACACAATTTCTTGACTGAAATGAACTGAGTTTTTCATTTCTTCTTAATTTTTCTGAGTTCTTTATACATTCCAGGTATTAACTTCTCAGATATACATCAAGCTAAGGTTTTCTCACATTCTGTAAGATGTCTCTTCACTAAATCCACTGTCTGCTTTACTGTGCACTGTCTTCATAATTTCATCAGGTCCTGCTGTTAGTCACTGGAAGGATTTCATGAGTGGTTACAAGTCTGTTTGAAAAGACTCATGCGTACGTCATAGTTAAATTTACTATTCCTAAGATAAAGTAGCATGACCAAAATAATTCAAAAAGTTAAGGATTACTTGGCTTACATTTATAGCCCGCCATGGTGAGAAGCTTGAGCAGAAACTCACAAACTGATACTGAAGCCATGGAGGAGTGCAAGGCTGGAATTTCCATCAAAAGCCATTAGTGAATAAAATACACTACAGACTTATCAATAGACAAAAATATGAGGGTATTTATCATTTGAGAGTTCTTTATCCCAAATTACCCTGGCCTGTATTAAGTTGACACTACTGACCATAACTAATATCCAGAAATATTGTCACTACTTCTTTCTCTTAGCCTCTGAAATAGGTTCATTGAAGAAGCAATAATTTCTCTCAAAATATGAACTAGAAATTACTTATAAACAGTGGGAAAATGTTCAGACAACTGCAGTCAGATAACTGCAGATCATAGCTTCATTCACATTCCATCTTTCACCAGCTAAAATTGCAGTCATTCAAAAAAAAATAACTAACAGCAGATTATGATGGGAATTTGCACAGTGGGGAATCTTTATTTACTGCTGACAGGGGAGAAGACTAGTCCAGGCTTAAAGAGGTTAGTATTATTTCTGTGAAGCAAACAAAACCATTATTCTAGTAAAAAGAAAGCCTACAGAATGGTGGAAAATGTTATGGATATTACATTTGACAAAAGGTTAGTATCTAAAATGTACAAAGAACTTTAAAAACTAAAATCAAGAGAACAAACAACCCAATTAAAATTGTAGCAAGGAACTAAACACAGGGTTTCATCAGAAGATGAAACACATATTAATAGAAAAATTTTAATTATGTTTAAATTACTTTCAGCATCTGAGGAATCTTAACTAAAAGTGTTGTGAAAATTCATCTTATGAGCACCCATAAATGCTCATCAGCATGGCCAATCAAATGTGAACTGAAATGAGATGACACCAATGGGTATACTAAGGTAAATAGGAGACAGCACAGGAAGTCTCAGCCCTACACAAAGAACTGTGGCAAGCTGAAACCAGGAAACAGGAAAGCTGGAAAGATAAACAAGCTTTGAAAACCTTGTTTCTATGTGACTAAATTCAAATATTTAACATTTTTTGTTGTGGAAATTAAAACATAAAAGTCATGGTACCCAAGAAATCATACTGTATATCATGATTATATATTTTCTTGGTAATTTTCAAATCATCTTTCATGGGATGGTCTTGATGACTACACACTAGGTAAATGAAATAACCAGGGTATAGGTTCCAGAGGTCTGATTTGCTGCAATATAAATGTGCTCAACATTCTCCAAATTTTTCTGTTAGACTTTGTCTTGCACCAAAGGTGACTCATTAATTAACATTCCATTAATTTTGTAAGGACCTTAGCCAAAAACAACTTTTTTTATAACTTTTTTTTATTAATTTATTCTTGTTACATCTCAATGGTTATCCCATCCCTTGTATCCTCCCATTCCTCCCCCCCCCCATTTTCCCATTATTCCCCTCCCCTATGACTGTTCCTGAGGGGGATTACGTCCCCCTATATATTCTCATAGGGTATCAACAACTTTAGAAGAAAAGAGTTTACTTCACCCTACAACTTATAGTCTATCATGAAGAAAAGTTTTTGAAGGAATCCAGGGCAGAAACTTAGATGCAAAACATAAAGCAGAAATCATGGAATGGTGTTGGTGTTGTTGTTGTTTTACTATCTTGCTCCCCATGTCTCATTTATCTTATTTTGTTAAGACAAACTAGGAAAAAAATCCCAAGTTGGCACTGCCAACCAATGGATGGATCCTCTTATAACAATCATTAGTTTAAAAATACCACCACAGACTTGCCCATTGGCCACTCTCATGGAGATATTTTCTCACTTGAAATTCCTTTTTCCAACATGATTTCAGTTTGCATTAAATGGAATAAACCAACACAGAGGTGATATTTTTAAAACATAAACTTAGATGATGTTAATTGAGAATGCATTCACGTCCATCAGAGGCATTCACACAGTTCTCAGCATGTTTTGAGCGTTTTCATTTTCTCTGCCACGGGAAGAGAGAGTACTATTGTTCAACAGACACAAAGACTCATGATTCAAGGAGACCATGAACATTTAATGTTCTTGATATAGAGTAATAAATGCTTGCTTTTGTGAAATCCCCAGACTAAATTATCATAGAATACAAAATATACTATGATAATAAATATGTTGTCTTTATATGGACATAATACAAGGAGTCATGAATACCAGACAAAAGAAAACATCATTTATTTACTGAATTCTAAAGAAGATATGTAATATTAACTGGCTGAAACATTCAAAGAAGTAGCTCATTATTAATTTTATACAATGACAAGAAGAAAACCTGACCTAATTTTCACAGTGTGGAGTGTGTGACAAATGAGAGAAATTCACTGAAAGTTTACTGATGTCACATTGCATTTCTTGCCAGATAATGATCAGTGTGTCAAGTGTCCAGATGATCAGTATGCCAACACAGAGAGAACGTACTGCATCCAAAAAGCTGTGACATTTCTGGCTTATGAAAATCCTTTGGGGATGACACTGGCCAGCACAGCCCTGTGCTGTTCTACACTCACCATACTTGTCCTTGGGATATTTGTAAAGCATCAAAAGACTCCTGTTGTGAAGGCCAATAATAGGACTCTTAGCTATATCTTGCTCATCTCTCTCAACTTCTGTTTTATTTGTTCCCTGCTCTTCATTGGTCATCCCAACACAGCCACCTGTATCCTGCAACAGACTACATTTGGAATTGTTTTCACAGTGGCTGTATCTACTGTCTTGGCTAAAACCATTACAGTGGTCCTGGCCTTCAAGATCACAACTCCAGCAAGAAGGATGAAGGGGTGGCTTATATCAGGAGCACCCAAATTCATCATTCCTATCTGTACACTCATACAAATTACATTCTGTGGAATCTGGCTGGGAACATCGCCTCCATTTGTGGACATAGATGTATACTCTGAGCATGGTCAGATCACCATTGTGTGCAATAAGGGCTCAGTCATAGCTTTCTACTGTGTCCTAGGATACCTGGGGACCCTGTCCATAGGAAGCTTCACAGTAGCTTTTTTGGCCAGGAATCTACCTGACACTTTCAATGAAACCAAATTCCTGACATTCAGCATGCTGGTATTCTGCAGTGTCTGGATAACCTTTCTCCCTGTCTACCACAGTACTAAAGGGAAGGTCATGGTAGCTGTGGAGGTTTTCTCCATCTTGTCCTCCAGTATGGGGCTCCTAGGATGTATATTTATCCCCAAGTGCTATATTATTCTCATGAGACCTGATAAGAACTCATTCAAAACCATTAGAGATAGAGTTCAGTGAAAATAAATGGTCTTTAAAATATCTCATGTAATATTTTTAGGCTTTTGAGTAGTGCCAACAAAAATTCTCAGGTTAGCCTGCTGCAAATACATTAGATATCCCACAACAATGATTGACTAGTTAGATATCTGGTGTTTGTGTTACACTGGAATGTTTTAAGTACAGAGCTAAATAATATTTGGCTGTTTTAGCCTTCTAATGAGCCAGTTATAACTCTTCTCTGAATGTGACTTTCATATAAATATTTTTAACATTAAACCAAAGGTCAAGACATTACAGGATAACACCAGACATTTATTGTAACATAGAATTCCTAGGTATATTTGCTAAAATTCAGCCTCAATACTTTCCCACGAAATATATTTTCAAAGTGTCTGATTTATGGATTAAATTGTTCCGTTGGTATTACAACTTCATGAAAGCATCGTCATAATTTAGGCTAGTATTTGTGGTAACTTGTGTTCTCAGCCCATGGGCACTCACAAATGACCACAGCACGTTTGTCTATGTTATTGTTTGTCTTTTTGTAACATCAGCAACTAAGTAAAAAAATAAATTAGCTCTCCCTTCAAATATTATGAAATATTTCATGGGTGGTGATAGGATATGAACTGTACCATCAGTGATGACTACTCCCGATTATTAGTTTAGCTATAACATAACATCATCATAAATCCACAAGTCTGGTGCATCTATGCTTGTATTGAAAGATAAGATTAACTAAAATGGGAAGAATTCGTCCTAAATCTGGGGAACTATATTCCATGGGCAAGAGTCATCTGGAGAATATAAAGAGAAAGTAACCAAAGCACCAGTATTCAAGAATCTCTGTTTCCTAACCTATATACAACAGAACAATCTCCTTTAGACTCTTGCTGCCATAATATTCCTACTTTAATGTACTTCTCCCAATATTGAGGTCCTTTTAAAAATTCTGTCTTTCATTTTTTTGAAATTATAGCATAGTATTCTTATATTTCAGGTCCTTGCTATATTTCACATCCTTGGCATCTATTTTGATCATTTCTTTTTGTATAAATTATGTACATGAACATAAATTTATATTTCTAAATATACCCTTCTCAACTGATATAATGTTACTTGTATGTATGCTATCATTACAGAAAACCACAACCAATCAAATTGCTCATTTTAGAGCATAGTCCCAACAGATACATCTACAAATCAATTTTATATCTAAGGTTCAGGGAATATTGTATAAAAGGTGTGGAAACTTTGGTAGAGCCAGATAATGGAGAAGTTTGCTGTAAGATTATGTCTTCTAGTAAAATCAGAGCTATACCATTAGAGTCTCACCAATGAGACTGCCTAAACAAGAGTTGAGTAAGGATGACAAAAACAGACATGCCAAAGTAGATGAGGTAAAGTATAGGAGGCCTCAAATCTACACAAGTAACTAGAGGCAATTGAGGAATGCTAAAAGTGGGAGAAATAGTCTTCAGGACAGAGCACATCAATTGGTTATTCAATACCAACCTTGTTCTTGAACTTGCTCTCACTAAGTATTTATTCACAGAAAACAGAGCAGAAGTTCATAGAGAACACTGGCTGTGAGTAGTGAGGTCTTGTTGATAAACCTGGATTTGTGTCTGTTAGGCTTTTGGAACTGGTTTCTGAGAGGAATTTTGAATAGTTTTGGAGCTTCAAGATACAGAAGTCCTGAAATGTGACACACAGAAATTAACTGGTCATTTGGGTAGAGTTTAGCATATGAGGATACCAAAATCCATGCAAACAGCAGAGGCCCATCTCATGAGCTGACAGAGAGTAGTAACAGGCTCTATAAAAAAACTGTTTGATTCTTCTGCTTCACCAAGACCACCCACTACTTTCCATATGGATGGACACCTTACCCAAATTCTGGAAGACTCTAGCTACTCAAGTGCAGGCCAACCCAGTCAGAAGAACAATCAAGTGAGGATGCTACAAGCTGAACTGAAACACTCTCTATACTCAGTTTCTCAATACCCATTCTACTGCATTCCACTCCACCTCATTGCCTGCCTTACAGATTGTCCCCTGCCCCCAATTCTGGTAGACTCCCCTGTTCAGATGCAGGCAAAACCAGTCAGAAGGACAGATGAGTGAGCCCGGCCAGCTGAACTACCCCACTCCCTAGGATCAGTTCCACAAGACCCATTCCACAGCCTCCCCTACACATACCTCAACATCTGTCCCATGACTGGGTCCATGATCCAAATTCCAGAAGTGACACATTCTCAGATGTAGGTCACACTAGTCAAAAGAACAGACTCCAGCAGCTTATGTGCACTACTACACCAGCCAGAAGAACAGAGACCCTTTACTGCATCAAAGGCCAAAAATGTTGTCAGAAGTCAAGCCCTCAACCTAGTCAGAGACTACCTAGTGGTTTATAGGTCAAGCAGCTCCAAGAAATTCAGGCCACTAAGTCAAAAAGACCAAGAAGAAAAAGAAACTAAGGGACGAAACATCCCTTCAACAAACATATTCAGAAATCAACACCTAAGCCAATAATCATCCCAAACTCTTACGCCTAAACATCAATGTAGAAACAAAATTAACAACAGCCAGTAATGTGGCAGCATCATAGGCTAGCTATCCTACAACACCAAGGTCTTAATATTCCAGTACAGCTAAAACACATACACACACACACACACACACACAAACACACACACACACACACACTTAACTTTAAGAAGATGATAGACATACTTTTAAAAAAAGGGAAATATCCCTTAAAGATGTAAAGGGAAAGACTATCAAAATTTTTGGAAGAAACCAATAAATACCTTAAAGAATGTCAAGAAACCAAAGGAAAAACAAACAAGCAGATAAACGGAACTGTTCAATGTATGAAAAATGGAAATAGAAGCAATAAAGAAAACACAAACTGAAGGAATCCTGCAGATTGGAAACCTAAATAAGTGAACAAGACTACAGATGAAGCATCACCAAAAGAAAAAAAGACATAGAGTAGAGAATCTCAAACATTGAAGACATGATAAAAGAAATGGGTTCATCAGTCAAAGAAAATGTTAAATATAAAAAAATTCTGGCATAAACCATCCAGAAATTTTGGAACAAAGTATTAAAGGAACAAACCTAAAAAGAATATGAATAGAGGAATGAGAAAACTTCCAGTTTGAGCAAACAGAAAAATATTTTCAATAAAATCATAGAAGAAAAATTACCTAGCATAAAGAAATAGATGCTTATAAATATATAAGAACACCAAATGGATTGGATAAGAAAAAAAATCTCCCCACCATCACATAATAATCAAAACACAAAATGTACAGAACAAAAAAGAATATTAAAAACAAATGATATATAAAGTCTGACCTATTACAATTACATCTGACTTCTCAATAGAGACCCAAAAAAACAGAAGGGCCTGTACAGATGCCATAAAGATTCTGAAAGATCACAACTTCCAGACCAGATTATTATACCTAGCAAACCTTTCATTTTCTCTCTCTCTCTCTCTCTCTCTCTCTCTCTCTCTCTCTCTCTCTCTCTCTCTCTCTCTCTCTCTCTCACACACACACACACACACACACACACACACACACACACACCAGCAATATCAAAATAACCGATATAAATGTCATTGGTCATTAACATATCTCAACATCAATGGACTCAATTACCCAATAAAAAAACACAGACTAACAGAATGGAGGCAAAAACAGGATGCATCATTTTGATGTGTGGAAAAATTCATACCTCACTATTCAAGCTAGACATTGCTTCACAGTAAGGGGCTAGAGAAAAATTTTCCAAGCAAATGGATCAAAGAAGAAAACTGGTATAGCCATTCTAATATCTAACAAAATAGACTTTCAACTAAAATTTATCTAAAGAGATGAGGAACGTGTCAAAGGAAAAATCCACTAAGATGAAATCTCAGTTCTGAACATCTATGTCCCAAATTTAAGAGCACCCACATTTGTAAAAGAAACATTACTAAGGATTAAATCACATATCAAATGCTACATATCAATATTGGGAGACATCAACACTCATTCTCACCAATTGACAAGTTATCTAGACAAAAACTAAACAGAGAAAATTGCAGTGAATAGATGTTATGACTCAATTGGACTTAACAGATACCTACAGAGCACTTCATCCAAACATGATAGAAAATACATTCTTCTCAGCACTTCACAGAACCATCTCCAAATTCAAACATATACTTGTTCACAAGTCAAGTCTCAACAGATAAGAAAGAAAGAAAGAAAGAAAGAAAGAAAGAAAGAAAGAAAGAAAGAAATACCAGCCATCCCAAAGAGGCCTGTGAGATAACTGAGCAGTTTTGACTTGAATTGCTCTCCACCTGCCCACTGCTTACCAGCCTAGCCCATCTGAGATGCAGAGAGCAAACAGGAAGAGCTCAGTCTTCCATGGGCCACAACCTACATTAGCTGCCACCCTGAGAAGGACTGTGGGACACACAAGCAAATTTGGGCTTATATCTCTCTTCACCCACCAGCTACTTACCAGCCTGGGCCATCTAGGACCCAGAGAACTAACAAACAAAGGTGAATGGGGCACCGGGCACAATCCACAAAAGCTGCTCTCCAAAAAAGGCCTGTGGTACACTCAAGCAGCTTTGAGCTTCTATCTCTCTCTCTGCCAACTGCTTACTGACCTGGCCCATCTGGGTCACAAAAGATGAACCAGCAGAGGTCAGTCAAGCTCTGGCCACAACCCACATTATCCACCATACCAAGGAGGCCTGAGGGGCAACCAAGTAGCTTTCAGCTTGGAGCTGATCTCCTGCCTGACCCAACTGGGATATAGACAGGGAACCCAGCAGAGCTGAGCGGGGTGCAGACCCCAATACCCAATTTCCACCATCCTGAGGAAACCTCTGAGGAAACTTAATAAACAGCCTTTGTCTTATAACTCTCTTTGCCTTCTCTCAACCTGTCTGGTCAACCTGGAACACAGTGACTCAATTGGAGGAACCTCCAGGCCTGCCAACGACAGAGACAACTATATGGCTAGAGGCTAGGACATAAACACAATCAACAAACTCAGATTCATGTGATACCACCAAAAATATGTGGTCCTAAAACAGCAAGCCTTGGAGATACTAACACCCAAAAAGTGTGAGAATATTTTAAATCTGAGATGATGAAAATGATAGAAGCCTTGAAGGAAAAAAATAAATCACTCAAAGAAATACAGAGAAATACATTCAAACAGATGTAGGAATTGAATAAATCCTATAAAGAATTACAGGAAAATAAAATCAAATAGGATAAAGAAAAGAAAGAAATGAGTAAAACTATTTAAGACCTAAAAAGAGAATTAGAATCAAAAAAGAAAACACAATCTGAGACAATCTTGGAGTTGGAAAACCTAGGGAAAGAACAGGAATTGCAGTCATTAGCAACACCAAGAGAATACAAGAGATGGAAGAGAGACTCTCAAGTGTAGAAGATCCAGTTAAAGTTACTGACAAAGTTAAAAATAAAAAATTCCTGACACAAGAAATTTGGCACACTTTATAGACCAAACATAAGACCAAACATAAGAATATCAGGAATAGAAGAGGAGAAGACTCCAAGCTCCATGACCCAGAAACCATGTTCAATAAACATAAAAAAATAAATTCACCTAAGAAAGAAATGCCCATAAACATACAAGAAGCCTACAGAACTCCAAATAGATTCGACCAGAAAAGAAAACCCTCTCACCACATAAAATCAACACTAAATTACAGAACAGAGATAGAATATTAAAAGCTGCAAGAAAAAAAGGCTATGTCACATATAAAGGCAAACCTATCAAAATTACACCTGACTTTTAAATTGAGACTATTAAAGCAATAAGGGTCTGGACAGGTGTTATGCAGACACTAAGAGACCACAGATGCCAACCTAGACTACTATACCCAGCAAAACTTTCAATCACCATAAATGGACAAAACAAGACATTCATGACCATACCAAGTTTAAACAGTACCTAGCCACAAATCTAGACTGACAGAAGATACTGAAAGAAAAATTCTAACTCAAGGAGTCTATCTGCATTCAGTAAAACATAGTAAATAAATAACCCCGTATTCACAAAACCAAAAGAAGAGAACCCATGCACACACTGTACCACCAACCACATCAAAAAATCAATAGCTAACAACCGTTGATCATTAACATCTCTCAATATTAATGGCCTCAAATCTCAAAAAGTGTCACAGGCTAACAGAATGGATGTGAAAACAGGACCCATCATCCTGCTGAATACAAAAACCACATCTCAACAATAAAGATAGACATTACCTCAGAGTAAAAGACTAGAAAAAGTATTTCAAGCAAATGAACCCAAGAAGCAACAGGTAGTGGCCATTCTAGTATCTAATAAAATAGACTTTCAACCAAAATTAATCAAAAGAGATACGGAAGGGCACTTCATACTCATTAAAGAAAAGATACACCAAGAGGGCATTTCAACCCTAAACATCTATGTCCCAAACACAGTATCATTCACATTCACCAAAGAAACATTACTAAAGCTTACACTACACACAGAACACCACATGTTAATACTGGGAGACCTCAACATTCCACTCTCACTAATAAATAGATCATCGAGGGAGAAACTAAAAGGATAAATAATGAAACTAATGGGCATCCTGAATCAAATGGACCTAACAGATATCTACAGAAAGTTTCATCCAAACTCAAAAGAATATACCTTCTTCTCAGCACCTTCTCCAAAATTGGGCATATACTTGGCTACAAAGCAAACCTCAACAGATACGAGAAGATTGGAATAACCCCTTGCGTTTATCAGACCACCATGGATTAAAACTGAAACTCAACAATAATAGAAACAACATAAAGACTACAAACTCATGGAAACTGAACAACTCCATACTCAATGACCTCTGAGTAGGGGATTAAATAAAAAATAAATTAAAGACATCATAGAATTCTCTCCAAACTATTCCTCACAATAGAAACAGAAGGAATATTACCAAACTCATTCTATGACTCTATAGTCCCCTTTATACCTAAACCACACAAAGACCCAACAAAGAAAGAGAATTTCAGACCAATTCCCCTTATAAACATTGATGCAAAAATACTCAATAAAACACTCACAAACTGAATCCAAGAACAAATCAAAAATCTCATCCACCATGACCAAATGAACTTCATCCCAGGCATGCAAGGATATTCAATATACAGAAATCTTTCAATGTAATCTACCATATAAACGAACTGAAAGGAAAAAAACACATCATCATCTCCTTAGATGCTGAAAAAAACATTTGACAAAATCCAACACCCATTCATGTTAAAAATCTTGGAGAGATTGGAGATACAAGGTATGTACCTAAACATAGTAAAGCCAATATACAACAATCCTATAACCAACATCAAACTAAATGGAGAGAAACTGAAATCACTTCCACTGAAACCAGGGAGACAAGACTGTCTATTATCTATAGCTATTCAATATAGTACTTGAAGTTCTAGCTAGAGCAATAAGACAACTAAAGGATATCAAGGGGATACAGATAAAAAAGGAAGAGGTCAAAGTATTACTACTCATGGATGGTATGATAGTATACATAAGTGACCCCAAAATTCTATCAAAAAACTTCTACAAGTAATAAACATCTTCAGCATAGTGGCTGCATACAAAATCAATGCAAAATATCAGAAGCCCTCCTTTATACAAAAGACAAATAGGCTGAGAAAGAAATTAGGGAAATAGTACCCCACACAATAGCTACCAAAAAACATAAAGTATCTTAGTGTAACTCTAACCAAACAAGTGAAAGACATGAAAGAAAAACTTCAAGTCTCTGAATAAGAAATTAAAGAAGATATCAGATGATGGAAGGATCTCCCACATTCATGGAGCAGTAGAATTAACATAGCAAAATACTATCCTGCCAAAAGGAATCTACAGATTCAATACAATTCTCATAAAATTTTCAACACAATTATTTATAGCCATTGAAGGTCAGGGCTCAGCTTCATAAGGAAGAATGGGGGCAGGGAGTATAGCTAAACCAATCCTGTACAATAAAAGAACTTCTGAAGGTATCATCATCCCTGATCTCAAGCTGTGCTGCAGAATAATAGTAATAAAAGCCCACATAGTGCTGGAATAAAATCACACAAGTATATCAATGAAATTGAGTCAAAGGCCCACAAGTAAATCCACACACCTATGGACACCTGATGTTTTACAAAGAATCTAAAAACGTACAATGGAAGAAAAGAAAAGAAAGCAACTTCAGGAAATGGTGCTGGTTTAACTGTATGTCTACATATAGAACACAAATACATCCATATCTATCACTCTGCCCAAAACTCAAGTCCTGACTCCAGGAGCACAGCTTTCATTGCATATGCAAATGGGTGTCTGTGTATGATTATAAAATGAATTTTCCATTAAAAGGAAATATTTTGAAGATATACATCCAATTTTCTAAGCTAGTTATGGTTATTTTGGGAAAAGAAGAGTTTTGTAGTTTTAAACCTAAAAAAAAGATGTTTTTGGTAAAAAGAAACCAAACAGAAACTCAGTCATTCCCACACTAAGGAATCCCATAAACACAAATCTGGAAGACAGATGGGGGGTGGGGAGAGAGAGAGAGAGACAGTCAGAGAAATAGACACAGAGACAGAGAAACAGAAAGAGAGAGAGAGGGAGAGAGAGCCCATCTGGTGCAGACCCCAGCAGGCTCTTGGTATGCTGCTGCAGTCTCTGTGAGCTCATATGATCTTTCATTATCTTGATTGAGAGGGCCCTGTTTCCTTGGTGTCCTTCATCCTTCCCCCTACTAGCTCTTACAGTCTTTCTGCATCCTTGTCAAGGTTTCCTGAGCCTGAAGGGAAGCATTTATTGCAGAAATAGAATTAAAGACTCTCACTCTGCATAATGTCTGGCTACAGATTTCTGTATTTGTTCCCATCTTCTGCAGGAAGAAGTTTCCTTGATGATGGCTGAACAAGAGAATAATCATATTTCTCTTTGGGGCTGGAAAGATTACACCACCATTAAAGGCTTGGGTCACTACCAAAAAAAAAAAATATATATATATATATATATATATATATATATATATATATATATATATATATATAATTTATGTGTATATATGCATATATACATGTATATTTGTATGTTTTAGGTGTGTGTGTTTCTTTTTATTTATTCACTTTACATCTCAATTGTAGTTCCCTAGCCCCTCTCCTTCTGGTCCTTCCCCTCCATCTATCCCTCTTCTCCTTATACCTCCTCCCCTGTTCCTCAGAAAAGGGAAGCTCCCCAACTAATCTACCACAGCAAATCCAGTACTCACTTAAAAGCAGATTTTAGACATTTAGTACAGGATAAACATACTAAAATGCACAGACACAAAGAAGATAAGTAACAGAGAGGACTCAAGGTAGGATGTTTAAATCTCACTCAGAAAGGAAAAGAGAATATACAGAGATAGTGGTTGAAGAGCGGGGGAAAGGTAGGAGATAGAGTGCAGAAAGAAATAAGGGTTGAGATCTGCTCTGAGAAAACTGGAGCAGGAGAATTGAAGGACTGAAAAGAAAAGAGAGACTCTAGGTCAGGCCATCTCTGTGACTAGCTGGAGACCTATATCAGAATAGTCCTCTTGGAGGATATGACAGGAACCATAGCTAAGAATCCTGTTAGCAGAGATCATGGGTACTGAAGAGGACAACCTCTAACTATACAAGACTCCTATTGCAGAGGCAAGAACACCAACCAACCCACAAAAACTTTGATCCAAAACTCACCCTGCCTACAAGACATGCAGGGATAATGATAGAACAAATAGAGTAGAGCTTGAGGAAATGTCCAACCAGTGCCTGGTCAAACCCAAGACCCACTCCATGGAAGAGAGCCAAGCCCTGATGCTATTAAGAATACTTTGCTATGCTTGCAGAAACGAACCTACTAGAGTTGTTCATGGAAAGGTTCCATGCAGCAGCACTTCCAAACAGATGCTAAGACTCACAGCTAAACATTGGGCAAAGCATATAGAGTCTAATGGAAAAGTAGAGGAGAAATATAAAAGGACATGTAGGTGACAAGAGTGCCACAAGAAGCCAACAAACCAAGGCCCAGAGGGGCTTGCTGAGACTAAAGCACCAAAGACCATGCATAGACTGGACCTAGGTCCTCTACATAGATTCAGCCAATGGGCAGCTCAAGCTTCATGTGGATGCACTAGTAAAGGAGTAGGTGCTGTCTCTGACATGGACTATTGCCTTCTTTTCAATCACTTCCCCCTGATGGGACTGCCTTGCAAGGCCACATAGGAAAAGGACAATCTAAATCCTAATGTAACTTGATGAGCTGGGGTGGGCAATTAGGATGGATCTCCTTTTTCAAAGAATAGGGGAGGGTGCAATGGGGGAAGGGTGGGGCTGGGAGGAGAGGTGGGAGAGAGCTATGATTGGGATGTAAAGTGAATAAATTAATTAATTAATAAATAAAAAATAAAATAGTGGGAGACACTACACCCAATCTTAGCAAGGGACAGACCATCAAGACAGAAACTAAACAGAAAAATAACGAAACTAAGAAATGTCATGAATCAAATGAATCTAATAGATGTCCAGGACTTTTCATCCAAACACACACACACAAAAATATCCTTTTTCTCAGCATTGTATGGAACCTTCTCCAAAACTGACCCTATATTTGGTCACAAAGCAAGCCTCAACAGATACATGAATATTGAATTTACCCATTGTAATGTATCAGATCATCATAGATTAAAGCTGGACTTCAATAGCAACAGAAATAACAAAATGCCTACAAAGTCATGGAGACTAAACAATCCTCACCTATTATGTTAGTATATGTATCTTTACTGAAGACTTAAGACCATTGATTGAGAGATATCAATGAGCAGTATTGTTATTTGTGGTGGTGGTAGTGGCGATATCTGTGCATGCGCGCATGTGTGTGTGTGTGTGTGTGTGTGTGTGTGTGTGTGTGTGTTTCCCATTTTTTTAGATTTTCTGGTGTGAGATTATTTCTTGTATTTTCTCAGATATTGTTAACTTTGGTTTGTCAGTTCCTTCTATCACCTTATGTGAATATGAATTCATAGATAAATATTGTTTAGTTTGAATGTATCATGGAATATCTCATTTTCTTCATCTCCGTGATTAAAATTTTCCTGGGAATAGTAATATGCTCTTGTATCTGTGGTCTTTTAGAGTCTGCACCACGTGTGTTCAAGCCCTCTGGCTTTTAGAATCCCCACTGAGAAATCAGGTAAATTCTAATAGAGCTATTTTTATGTGCTATTTGGCCTTTTTCATTTACAGCTTTTAATATTCTTCTTCTTTCAGTATGTTTAGTATTTTGATTATTATGTGGCCAGGGGGCTTTCTTTTCTACTTGATGTTCTGCATGCTTATTGCACATTTCTGGGCATCTCATTCTTTAGGATAGAAATTTTTCCTTCTATGAAATGGTTGAAAATATTTTCTGGACCTTTGAGCTTCTCTTTTTCTGTATTCCTATTATGCATAAGTTTGGTCATTTCATGGTGTCCTCAATTTCCTGGGTGTTCTGCGTGAGAAGTTTTTTAGACTTGACAGTTTTTAATAATTTATTCAGATTACATCTCAATTGTTATCCCCTCACTTGTATCTTCCCATTCCTCCCTTCCTCCCTCTTTCACCCTATTCCCCTCACCTAGCCCTGTGACAGAAGGAGACCTCCTCCCCCACCATATGATCACAGCATTTCAGGTCGCATCCTGGTAGCCTGCTTATCCTTCCTCTGAGTGCCACCAGGTCTCCCCTTCAAGGGGAAGTGGTCAAATATAGGACACCAGAGTTCATGTCAGAAGCAGTCCCCACTCTCCACACAACTGTGGAGAATGTGCTGTCCATTGTATAAATCTGATTAGGGGGTCTATATTTACTACATGCATTGTCCTTGGTTGGTATAGTAGTTTGTACAGGGCCCCCTGGGTCCAGATATGACAGCCTTGGTGCTCTCCTTGTAGGGTTCAATGGCCCTCTGGGTCCATCTGTTTCTCCATTCTCCCATATCTCACTCACCTGGAGTTCCAATAGGAAGTTTCAGGATCTGTCTCAATCCCCTACTGAGTGAAGATTCTGAGATGACATCCACGTTAGGCTAGTGTCCAATTATAAGTGAGTATATACCATGTGTATCTTTTTGGGTCTTGGCTAACTCACTCAGGATGATCATTTCTAGCTCCATTCATTTGCCTGCAAATTTCAAGATTCCCTTGTTTTTAATAGCTGAGTAGTATCCCATAGTGTAAATGTACCACAGTTTCTTTATCCATTCTTTGACTGAGGGGCATCTAGGTTGTTTCCAGATTCTGACTATTACACATAAGGCTTCTACGAACATACTTGAGCAAATGTCCTTGCTGTTTTGTGGAACACCTTTCAGGTATATTCCAAGGAATAGAATAGCTGGGCCTTGAGGTAATCCTATTCCCAATTTTCTGAGAAAGCACCAAATTCATTTCGAAAGTGGCTGTACAAGTTTGCACTCCCACCAGCAATGAAGGAGTATTTCCCTTTCTCCAATCCTTTCCAGCATGTCTTTCATCTTAGCCATTCTGATGGGTGTAAAAATGGAATCTCAGAGTCATTTTGATTTGCATTTCTCTAATGACTAAGAATGTTGAGCATTTCTTTAAATGTTTCTCAACCTTTCAATATTTCTCTGTTGAGAATTCTCTGTTTAGCTCTGAACCCGTATCTTAATTGGGTTATATGGTTTGGTGATGTTTAATTTCTTGAGTTCTTTATATGTTTGGGATGTTAGACCTTTGTCAGATGTAGAGTTGGTGAAGATCTTTTCCCAGTCTGTAGCTGTCACTTTGCTCTGTTGACAGTGTCTTCTGCCTTACAGAAGCTTCTCAGCCTCATGAGGTCCCATTTATTAATTGTTGACCTTAGAGCCTGGTCTCTTGGTGTTCTGTTCAGGGAGTTGTCTCCTGTGCCAATGAGATCAAGTTTCTTCCCCACCTTTTCTTCTAAAAGATTTAATGTCTCTGGTTTTATGTTGAGATCTTTAATCCATTTGGGTGTGAGTTTTGAGTTATGGTGATAAATATGCATCTACTTGCATTTTTCTACATGTATACATCCAGTTAGACCAGCACCATTTGAAGATGCTGTCCTTTTTTTCATTGTAAAGATTTGGCTTATTTGTCAAAAATCAAGTATCCATATGTGTGTGGATTTATTTCTGAGTCTTTGATTCAATTCCATTGTTTCACCATCCTATTGCTATGCCAGTAACATGTTGTTTTAATTACCATTGCTTGAGATCAGGGATGGAGACTCCTCCAGAGGATCTCTTATTGTACAGGATTGTTTTGCTTATTCTGTGCTTTTTGTTTTTTCCATATGAAGTTGAGAATTGATCTTTCAAAGTCCTTAAAAAATTGTGTTGGTATTTTGATGGGGATTGCCTTGAATCTGTAAACTGCTTTTGGTAAGATGGCCATTTTTACTATGTTAGTTCTCCCAACCCATGAACAAGGGAAAACTTTCCATCTTCTGATGTCATCTTCAATTTCCTTCTTCAGAGACTTGAACTTTTTTTCATACAATTCTTTCACTTGCTTGGTTGTAGTTACACCTAGATACTTTATATTACTTGTGGCTATAGCGAAGGGTGTATTTTCCTTAATTTCTTTCTCAGCATTATCGTGGTTTGTGTACAGGAGGACTACTGATTTTTTGAGTTGGCTTTGTATCCAGCCACTTCACTGAAGGTGCTTATCAGCTATAGGAGTTCTCTGGTGGAATTTGGGGGGTCACTTGTGTACACTGTCATATCATCTGGAAATAGGTATAATTTAACTTCCTCCTTTCCCATTTGGATCCCCTTGATCTCCTTTTGTTGCTCTAGTTAGAACTTCAAGTACTATATTGAAGAGATATGGAGAGAATGAACAGCCTTCTCTAGTTCCTGATTTTAGTGGAATTTCCATTACTATCTCTCCAATTAATTTGATGTTGGCTATTGGCTTGCTATATACAGCCTTTATTATGTTTATGTATGTGACTTGTATCCCTGATCTCTCCAAGACTTTAAAAATTATTGGGTGTTGGATTTTGTCAAATACTTTTACTGCTTCTAAGTATAAGATCATGTGGGGTTTTTCTTCTTTCAGTTTGTTTATATGGTGGATTAGATTGATGAGTTTTCATATATTGAACCATTCCTGCATGCCTAGAATGAAGGCTACTTCATCATGGTGAGTTATATCTTTGATGTGTTCTTGGGTTCAGTTTGAGTGTATTTTATTGAGTATTTTTGAATCAGTGTACATAAGATAAATTAATCTGAAATTCTCTTTGCTTGTTGAGTCTTTCTGTGATTTAGGTATCAAGGTGACTGTGGACTCATAGATTGACTTTGATAATGTTCCATTCATTTCTATTTTGTGGATTTGTTTGAAGAGAATTGATATTAGCTCTTCCTTGAAAGTCTGGTAGAACTCTGCACTGAAACCATCTGGCACGGGGCTTTTTTTGGTTGGGAGACTTTTGATGTTTACTTCTATTTCTGTAGGAAAAATAGGACTATTTAATTTGTTTATCTGATCTTGATTCAGCTTTGATAAGTAGAATCCATCCAGAAAATTGTCCATTTCCTTAAGATTTTCAATTTTTGTGGCATATAGACTTTTGAATGACCTAATGATTCTTTGTATTTCTTCAGTGTCTGTTGTAACGTCTCCCTTGTTTCATTTCTGATTTTGTTGATTTAGATAGTGTCTCTCTGTCTTTTAGTTAGTTTAGCTAATGGTTTGTCTATCTTGTTGTTTTTCTCAAAAACACATATCTTGGCTTTGTTGGTTCTTTGAATTGTTCTCTTTGTTTCTAATTTATTGATTTCAGCCCTGAGTTTGATTATTTCTAGCCATCTACTCCTTTTTGAGTGTTTCTGCCTCTTTTTTTCTGTGGCTTAAGCTGCCTATATTAGATGTTTCCAATATATTTATGAAGGCACTTAGTGCTATGAACTTATCTTTTAGCACTATTTTCAATGTGTCTCATAAATTTGGGTGTGTTGTACCTTCATTTTCATTGAATTTTATAAAGTGCCTAGTTTCTTTCTTTATTTTGTCCCTGATCCAGTTGTCATTGAGTAGAGAGTTGTTCACTTTCACATGTGTGTAGGCTTTTTGTTTTTCTGTTGTTGTTGTGAAGTCCAGCTTTAGTCCATTGTGGTCAGATAGGATACAAGTTATTATTTCAATCTTCTTGTATCTATTGAGGCTTGCTTTGTCACCTACTATATGGTCAATGTTAGAGAAGGTTCCATGAGATGCTGAGAAGAAGGTATAATTTTTTGTTGGGTGAAAAGTTCTGTAGATTCACTTGATTCATGGCATTAGTTGGTCATTATTTCTCCGTTTAGCTTCTATTTCACTGACCCTATCCTTTGATGAAAGCAGGGCGTTGAAGTCTCTCACTATTAATGTGTGGGGATCAATGTGTGGTTTGAGCTTTAAGTATCTTTTACAAATGTGGGTGTCCTTGTATTTGGGGTGTAGATGTTCAGAATTGTGATGTTGCATTGGTCAAGATTTCCTTTGATGAATATGCAGTGTCCTTCCTCATGTCTATTTTATTAAATATTAGAATGGCCACACGAGCTTGTTTCTTATGTCCACTTGCTTAGAATATCTTTTTCTAGTCTTTTACCCTTAAGCAATGTCTCTCATTGTGGCTGAGATGTGTTTCTTGAATGCAGAAGAATATTGTGTCTTGTTTATGTATCCATTCTGTTAGTCTGTGTCTTTTCATTGGAGAATTGAGACCATTGATGTTGATATATATTAATGCCCAGCGACTGCTAAGTCCCTTGGTGTTCATGTTGGTTGTGGTAGAGTGTTTTTGTATTTGTCTCGTTATGTTTTGCCGCAGTTAAATTATCCATTTCCTGTATTATCCTGATTGTATTTTCTCACTTTGGGTTGGAGTTTTCTTTCTAGTAACTTTGGTAGGGCTGGATTTGTGGATAAGTTCTGTTTGAATTTGTTTTTGTCATGGAATATCTTCTTTTCTCCATTTATGTTTATTGAAAGTTTAACTGGGTATAGCAGTGCTCTCTTATGGTTTGCAGGACCTCTGCCCAGGCCCTTCTGGCTTTTATGGTCTCTGCTAAGAAGTCGAGTGTAATTCTGACAGGTTTACCATTATATGTTATTTGACCTTTTCCCCTTGCCACTTTTAATATTTTCTTTGCTCTGTACATTTTGTTTTACTTATTGTGTCATGGGAGGATTTTCTTTTCTGCTCTATTCTATTTGGTGTTCTGTAGGCCTCTTGTAGGTTTATTTGCATTTATTTCTTTAAATTGGGTACATTTTCTGGGTTGTGGAGCCAGAATCTTTTTTCCTCAATTCCTTTTATCCTTAGGTTTTGTCTTTTCAGGATGTCCTTGAGTTCTTGAATATTTTGTGTAAGGAATTTTTCAGATTTAACATTTTCTTTGCTAGTTGAATCAAATTCTTCTATTGTATCTTCTACACCCAAGACTCTTTTCTCCATCTCTTAAATTCTGTTAGTGAAGCTTACCTCTGCATTTCCTAGTTTCTTCCCTAAATTCTCTTATTCCTAGCTGTTTGGTGTCTGTTCTTTTATCATTGTTTCCATTTTCATCTTCAGATCTTGAACCATTTTATTGATTTCTTTTATCCATTTGTTTGCATTTTCCTGAATTTCTTCCAGTGATTTCCTCATTTCCTCTTTATATGCTTTTGTCATGGCCTCATTAATGACCTCAATCTGTTTGTCTGCATCTTCCTGTATTTTTTTCCTGGGTTCTTCCCAGACCAACAGATATAGATGCTGAGTCAGTGATATAGAGTATGGCTGAAGCTATCAGATGGGTATACAGCCAGTCTCTGTTGACTGGGCATCTGTTCTTCATGGACCAGTTGGATAGCACAAGGCCAGACCCACCTGTGCTCTGCATTATGTGGACCCCTCTCACCAGGTCCTGTGGTCTGTAGTTCTCCACTGGGTGCCTAGGCTCCAACCTGAAGATCAAATACTGTGTGTGGTTGACACTACCATCTCGGATCCTTGGATAGACTTTACATTTTTGACAGATGTATTCATTCCTTCTATCATCCCTTCCATGCCTGAAATTCTTCCTTCTATCTCGTATATTTTGTTGGTGAAGCTTGCCTCTGCAGTTCCTATTTGCATTCCTAAATTTTTCATTTCTAGAATTCCCTCATCTGTTTTGTTTTGTTTTGTTTTGTTCTTCTTGCTTATATTTCCATTTTCAGATCTTGACCAGTTTTGTTTCTTTCAACTTTTTGTATGGTTGGTTTTCTTTAAGGGGTTTATCCATTTCCTTTTACTGTATGTTTGTGTTTTCCTGGCTTCCTTTGAGGTATTTATTCATTTTATTTAACTGTTTGTTTTATCTTGGTTTTCTTTAAGGGATTTATCTTTTTTTTTCTTTAAGAATGTCATAATCTTCATATAATTGGTTTTAAGGTTTTTATCTTGTGCTTTTGCTATATTGGGCTATTAGTGCCTGCTGTGGTAGAATAACAGGCTGTGGTGGAGACTTGTTGCCCTGGATGTTATTGATTATATTCTTGTGCTGTGGTCTATGTATCTGAGTTTGGGGTGATTATAACTGTAAATGCTTCTTCCTAGGTTTGTCTTTGTTTGGTGGGTGTTTTGTTCTTTGGTTTATGTTGCCTGTCTAGACTTTCAGAGTGTGATGGCTGTGTGTTGCTTGTTTTGCTAACCTACTCATCTGCTGTATTCAAAGGAAATACTTGGTAGTGTTGGGGGTTGTAGGAAGGGGAGGACAAGGGTATATGGTTTGTTTTGGTGCTAGAGGCAATGCTGAGTATTATGTCTGTAGAAACAGAGAAATTGAAAAGGTCTACAAACAACATACTTGGTCATCTGGCAGGGGTGGCCTATGGTTGAGCAGGGAGTATGTGCCTGATTTGGGGGTGGGATACATCTGTGAGTCAGGGAATGAAAGGTAGGAGGGATGTTCTGAGGGATTCACAAGAGGTTGGGTTAGGGAAAAGAGAATGTACATGTTCTGTTGCAGTGCTATGTAGGACTGTGAGAACTGGGCCAGAGGTAACAAGAGAGGGGAAGATTCATGGGAAGCCTACCTTATTGTGGACGTTTAAACTATGTTTTCCATGGATATATGAAGGATACATCCAAATATGTATAAAAATGTGATGGCATTTACTTTTTTTCCATTGAAGAAATCAACAGAAATCCACATCTCTTATCCAACTTATCTCTGGGTTATGAAATGTACAGGACTATTCAGAGTCCATACACAGATACTGGAGACCTTCATCAGGTTGCTTATGGGCTTGGATAAAGCTATTTCTAACTATATTTGCATAAGAGAGGAAAATCAGTAGCAGTAGTTACAAGCACATCACAGGAATTTCCTTCAGCAGGACTAAGCTCATCCCCTCCCACTGAGGGCAGACAACAAGCACAGTTTTAATTTTGTTTATTTCTGCTTGCATATCATGATATTTAACAAATAGGAAGACCACTGGCAGATAGATGAGTGTTCTTTGTGTCTCCCATTCTTCTCTCACGCCACAGCAGTGTATACCCACAATTCCTTTAGTCTCAGTGTGTGGCAACATCTGATGTGCATACACAGGTAGAGATGTGCTTTTCCCATATGTCTGTCATGGTGCCCTTCCCAAAGTGTACCTGGGGGTCAATCAAATTGCACAAAATGATTAAAAAAAAAAAAAAAACACCGTCCTGGATCAAAAAGGCATATATCAGTGTGAACATTGTAAATGTGTTTGTAGAGTGTTGAGCACAAACAGAATAGAAAACATGCAGTATCAGACAGGTGCACATCTACTAAAGGTGGATATATGAACGCCTATCTGCATTCTTCAGATGAAGTGCCTACTCGCCTTCTCATTTATTTCATCCAAGCTTGCTCTACTCCCTTAAAAATATCCTCAACCCTTTCAACCCTCAGGTCCTGCATCTGGGTCCTGTCCAGGTGGAAAACACAATTGGATAAAATGTGTCTGCATCAACCTTTCCAGCCCCAGGTGCCATGATGCTGTCCAAGCCCCAACATAGGGAAACCATGGACCCAAGTACTCTTGGGAAATTGGCTGTCAAAACTTTATCAATAATCACTGGCACAAACATCATTTGGCATGATGTAATTGGATTGTGTCTGAGGGCTCAAAGTAAGATGTAAAGTGAAAAGGTCAGAAATAGGCCTGTGTCTGGCAGGATTCTCTAGACACACAGGGCACTGTATACCTCAGTGTTTCAAAGGGGAAGGATCAGCTTCATGTATCTGGGTCCCTTGAAGCATTAGGACATTACTGTGTGCATATAATTCACAAGTGAAAAAAATCTCTTGCAAATGTGAGTGTTCCCCACTGACTGGAGGACCAATGTAAACCTGAATCCAGACATCTCAAGTCAGTTTCTCATAACAATACACAACTAAACAGTGTGCTGTGTTGTACAGCATGGCCTGGTTTCCTTCTCCTTCCTCTCAGTGCATCACTGTCTTATGATGAGCCACTTCTCCATCCCTAATACTGGATTCCTTCCTTCATAATTCTTACATGAGAGGAAGAAATAGCTGAAGTGGAGCCCTGTGCTTCATGTGTGAACCTGCTCAGGTCATCTCACAAAATTCAAGATTCTTCTTTTTTAAAAAAGAAGAAAAAAAGTTTCTCATTATTTGGTTCTAGAGTGCACACATGCTACTGGTTAGGTGTGCACATGAGTGTGTAATGGAGTGTCTTTTTATACTCAGGATGCCGGGGGTCATGCAAATATGGAGAAAGACTCTTCCTCAGTAGTGAAAGGTCCAAGAATTGAAGGTGAGATGTATATGTCTGGGCTTCCCCTTGATATAGCTTTACATTTCAAAACCCTGTTGAATGAATGTAGATGAAAGTGTGTACTTGAGTGGTAGGAAGCTTCAGAGTGAGT
The DNA here is from genome assembly GCF_903995435.1 of Acomys russatus. Classification (NCBI taxonomy): domain Eukaryota; kingdom Metazoa; phylum Chordata; class Mammalia; order Rodentia; family Muridae; genus Acomys; species Acomys russatus. The sequence goes on along the minus strand of NC_067167.1, from coordinate 5,366,482 downwards.
GGTAAGTGCACATTGTATAAGTGAAAAAAATTGACATGGAACAAATTTAATTTAAAAAGAACACAAAATGAATAACTATGTGTCTGGGGATCTGGGGGGAGGAACTTTTGAGGCCCCACCCCTAACTGAGACACTTTTAGCAGTTAACATCTACTGGCAAAGAAGACTAAATCTTTTAGCCACTGGGAGGCTGTTCATGGTCCATCCAGGTCCAGCCACACATCCTTAATAAGCTAAGCAAAAGATCCAAAATAAAACTGAAAGGCAGAAAAATCCACTGTGGCCACATTGGAAAGAGGATAAAGAGACCCACAGATACCCTGAAGTTAATCTTTGGAATTCTCAAGTGAGGTTAAAGTTTAAATACACAGCCAAGGACTTACACATCTAAGCACTCACAGGTCAGGTGCTGTTCTACCCACCATTTGCTCATTCTTGTCTGGGCATCAGGCTTACCCTGAAAGGTTGTCTTATGAGTTGTTAGAACTGGATAGAGTCTCTTTCACAAATATCTCATGCCTGCCTCAACCTTGTCCTTCTTCCAGGATAGAATTCCTTAGAAAAGTTCCATTTTCTTTGGTGTTCAGTGTTTCAATAGTTGGCTAGATGTGCACAGGTGCCTCTTTAAATTTTTCATTTATGTAAAACCAGTTACAACTTCAAAACCACAAATACAGACTTTGGGAGGTCCCTGGATTTCTGTATTGTTCTTTGTAGTATGGCCACACTGAATTATTCTCCTTTCTCTGATTTACACTTTCAATAAAATTTCAATTTACTCAGTTTATTGAGGATAGGTGGCCGGACCTGACTTAGTACACATGATGTGACCATCAAGTACGCTAACGACTTCTGGTGTTCATTCTTTGGACCCCAATCAAATCTCCCATGTGAATGTTTGGGGGTTTGCATAATGCTCACAGACAGCTTTATTTTTCTCTTCTTTTGTCTGAGTTACCAGTGTGGGGAGTTTAACTCTCAGCTCCACTTCTACACTGTCTGTTGTCTCTTTGTAAAATTAATATTCAGTATGTCTCCTGATCCATTTCTCATCTCTTGTATCTACTATGGTCATGAACACATATAACACACACACACACACACACACACACACACACACACACACACACACACACGATGTGTATGATCAATATACTTAATAGGAGTGGAGAAAGGGGACACCATCTTGCCTTTTGTGGTTCTCACATCTCTCAGCCACCATGTGGTGATTGTTTCACAGGGTCCACTCACTTCATCAGGACAGCCAAGGAGTGGTAGGACAGAACAGCTTACATCACTGATGCTCAATCCTTCTACTCTCTGCTGCTATACATTCAGTATTGCAAACCCAAGAACGTTTCAGAATAGAAATGCAATAGACATCTTTTTTACATAAAGCCATTTAGATTTTGTAACAGTGTGAAATGCTTTGCCAGCAAGACTTCTCTGACACTTATGCTGTTCTGTGTATTCAAGCTTAGGAGGGAGAGATAGGAGTGCATATGCATATGTATAGACTTCTTTTTTCATGTGTTTCTTTGGTTTTTGTGTGCTTGATTTAAAATAGATAATTACACTTTCATTTTTAACTTCTTCATACCTTTTAACACTTCAAAAACGTTGCAGCAAAATCCCGACCAAGTCATGAAAAAATTTCTAGAATTACAAATGACAGATATATAGAGATAGATAGATAGATAGATAGATAGATAGATAGATAGATAGATACATAGATAGATAGATGGATAGATAGATAGGTAGATAGATAGATAGATAGATAGATAGATAGATAGATAGATACAGATATTGATATACTTATTGATACTGATATCACCTCTTTGTAAAGCTCCTCCATTTCTGTTGAACAATGACAGTTTCCAAAACTAAGTAATTTGGTTCCTAGAACTAACATTACTTGCTTTTCAATATTCTTGCCATCTCATCCTCATAGGTGACTCAAGGTGTTTCCTGAAAGTGTCTATCAGCTTAAAGATATTTTTGGTGGATTTGGGAATATCTCATTTATGGACTACTATCATATGAAAATAGACATATTTTTACTTCTTTTACTAACCCCCTTTATCTCCTTCTCTTGTCTTATAGTTTTATCTAAGACTTGAAACACAATACTGAACAATGGAAAGAGTGGACAACCTTGTTATCCTTAATCGTAGAGAGGACATTTTGATGTTTTGTCCATTTAGCACGATGTTGACTGTGAGCTTCCATATACAGCCTTTTCTAATAAACCTCCTGCCCCCCCCCCAAAAAAACAATACACATCAATACTCCCTTAAAGTCCAGATATGTAACATTTTTACTCATTATCTGGGAAAAACAAACAAACAGAAAGCAGAAGCATTCTCCAATGGGTATTATCACTGAGTGATTTGGCTCTCCAGGAAAAGATAAAATGATAACGCCATCAAATGCTCTCATTGACCAATGTGTGTGATAATTAGTGTTTGTGACACAGTTGTTCCACTCTTTGTGTGATGTTGCTTGTTTGCTTTGTGTTCGCCATTATTGTTTTACTGATCATTTCTTTTGAATCAGGAAGATGTAGAGACTCATAGCTTGTTCAAGTGTCAAAAATGAATGACTCCTTAATGCTTGGTCCTAAGTGAGACAATTACACAAAACCCCCAATTCAGGTAACATCACAAAAGAGGAGATAGAAAGAATGTATGAGCTGGAGGATGGGGTGGGGAGAGAAGTGAAACATGGACACTGCATGACAAATGCATTCATGAACTCACAGCAGCTGTGGTTTACTACACAGGATTAAATGAGAACGTCAACAAGATCGTCCCCACTATAGCATGCAGAAACACTAACTGGACTCATTGGGTAATAAGATAGATAGACTATCAAGATGAAAGAAGGATTCATAGGGTTTTCCAAAAGGAGCAGGAGAATTAAGGTGGATATGATCAATGCACACATGTATGAAATATCAAAGAGTAAATATAAGACATGTGAGTCACTCAGACAGACAACAAATCATTTATTGAGAGCTATTCTGTGTCCAGATAAGCATTAGCTAAGAACACCTGGAGCCCCACAACAAAGGACGTAGGAGACAGGAAAGTGGTCGCCACTTGTGCCATGGACATAGGACATGCTCTTTTCAAACCATGCAGAGCTTCACAGTTGTAAGGCACAAAAGACAAACTAATTTATGGAAATAACTCGTGTTTCTCCTTGATGCATGGAGCTCTTGGAATTTGGCTTCATCCATGCTGGGAGTTAACAAGAAAGCCCCCAACTCATGAGACCCTAAATAAACAAAATGTGATTAAAAATAGGCTCCTGTAAGCACTTACAATCCTCAAATGATGTTCCATAATCTATTTAAAAAGCAAGAAAGGATGTCAACCCTGAAAAACACAAAAGAGAATGACTTCAGTCAGAAGCAGAATTGATCCAAAAATGATTCATTCTTATCTGTGAGAGCATCATTCTCACATGTACACAGATATCAATATAGAAACAGGCTACAAGCATAACCATTGAAATGCTAAACATGATTGTTCTTCCTTGTAGCGCACTGAGTTTAATTAAGTTACCTGTGTGAACATCTTTGAGGGGTTGGTGATTTATTGGCACACAGGCAATTTATCAGTGGTACAGCACCAAGGCATATGACAGATGTAATGGTTAAATTTATCTGTCAACTTGACACAATCTGGAATTGCCTGGAAAGAACGTTTTGGTGTGAGACTGTCAGGTCAAGTTGGCCTATAGGTGTGTCTTGATTACACTGACTGATCCTCCCATCGTGGGTGGCACCAATTCCTAGAAAGGTGATTCTAAACTATGTAAGAGCACACATATGTGCTATGCATATGTAAACTTTGTAAGAGTACTGACCACTACATACATGCTTTAACTTGTTGCTCTCTGCTGTTGAGTATGGATGTAATGTATAAAATTCCCTTAAGGTCCTTGCCTAACCCACCTACCTGATACTTAACAACTAGGCTGGCCACCAAACATGAGAGTGTGAATTATTACATTCTTTTGAACTGGTAATGACATAAAATCATAAATTCTTAGCATGTATATTCTCTTTGAATTTATGGATGTCACCCTGTTTGATGACAAAGGTGAGGTTTAAACCCAGGGGTCCTGGCCCAGTATCCAATTTTGCAGTTCCTACAGTGAGCACACTTGCCAGCCAACAGTGCTGAGATATAAGGTATTGTTCAGCATTGCTTGGCAGGTGTGCCCCCTTCTAATAAGCACCAGTGGGAAACACACAGTCTCTTACCATCTTGGAAGTAGATGGCATAGATGACAGCAAGATCCCCGAAGTCTGAGAATGGGAGCTGGGCTCAGTCTTCCTGGTGATGAGTTTCCTGTATTCATCCCGTACCTAGATATGGAGACACATAAAAGCAAGATAAATCGAGCTTGGAGATGGCCCAGTCAGTAAATTTGCTATACAACATAAGGCCCTAAGTTTGAGCCTCCAGCACCCCACATTTTTTTAAAACATCATGGTGTTTTTCCCTCAACAAGACACCTACATCAGTCAACACACCAAGGGTCATAGAATATCACAGAAAAGAAGGTAGAAAGAATATAAGAGCTTAATGAAAGAATAGGTGCTGTGAAATGCTGTCTTTTCAATATGACATATCCATCACACTCATGGAATCATGGCAGCTTTTTGTACCTGCACAAGATCAAGTCAAGAAAATTCTAGCCTATATTGTGTGGAAGAACTCTAGGTCCCTGCTCTTATTGAGGATTTATTGGCAGTTGATAGTTTCAGAGAGAGAGAGAGAGAGAGAGAGAGAGAGAGAGAGAGAGAGGGAGGGAGGGAGGGAGAGAGATTTTCTGGGGATATGCTCTAATGGATAGCCCCACATCCATTCATATATGGAAAACACTAGCTGAACTTAGTGTATTTTTTAAGTCATGAAATGCAAAGTTGGTCAGGAAACATGTTAAGAGGAATATGTGGAAGCTTGAGTGGAGAAAAATAGGAGTAGGTATGATCGTATTTTATTGTGTATATGTCCTAAATTCATTGCTGGACCATCATGGCCTCACACATCAGCAATCCAACTTCTGGAGAGATGGAGACAGGAGGACGCTTGCTAAGGCCTGCTGGCTGACCAGCCTAACTTAACTGATACTCCAGGCTCAGTAAGAGACTCTGTCTCGAAAGACAAGATGGAAGAGCTAGAGAGAAGACCCAGTGGTTAAGAGTGTGCCCTGATTGACCTAGGCCCTCTGCACATATGTTGCAATTGTGTTAGTTGATTTTCCTATGGGACTTCTAACAGCAGGATTAGGGGCTGTCTCTGATTCCATTGCCTGACTTTGGGACCCTTTCCTCTAATTGGGCTGCCTCATCCATCCTCAATAGGAGAAGATGCTCTTATTCTTGCTATAACTTGATATGCCTGGGCTGGTTAATATCTGTGGGAGGCCTTCCCTTTTCTGAAGAGAAAGGGAGAAGGAGAGGAGGTAGGAAGAAGGACTGGGAGGAGAGAAGATTGGGGAAACTGCAGTCAAGATGTCATACCATAAAATGTGCTCTGTTCTTGCAGAGGACATAAATTCAGTTCTTAACACCATGTCAGAAGACTCACAAACACCCACAACTCCAGCTCTAGGGGGAATCCAGCACCCTCTTCTGGCCTCTACAGGCACTATGGGGAAGTGATAGGTTCTTCTGAAAATACCATCTGCCTTCAAAAACACTGAACTTTTTCCAGACCTTGCTATCAAGTTAATGATATACCTTGAAATAACCTAAGACTATATGTTCAAACATGTGTCCATCCTACTATGTGTTCAGCATGTCTAAGTCCAACCTGCCTTTAAGAGAACAATGTATCTGTTGTCCACTCATTGATCACTTGTCCCTGGTAGATCAGCCTTGCCAGGCCACAGAGGAAGAGGATGCAGGCACTCCAGATGAGACCTGATAGCCTGGGGTCATATGGTAGGCCCGGAGGGTTCCCCCTTTCTGAGGACTATGAGGGGGAGGGCGAAGCAAGGAAAAATGAAGGGAGGGTGAGACCAGGAGGAGATGAGGGAGGAGGCTACAATCAGCATGTAAAGTGAATAAATTAAAAGTAAACACTTTTTTAAAAAAGAGAGAAAAATGTAATCATCTTTACTATGCCTTGGATTATCCATGTTATCAGTTTTTATTTTTAATATATTTTATTGATTTATTCATATTACATCTCAGTTGTTATCCCATCCCTTGTATCCTCCCATTCCTCCCTCCCTCCCATTTTCTCCTTACTCCTTTCTCCTATGACTGTGACTGAGGGGGACCTCTTCCCCCTGTATATGCTCATAGAGTATCGGGTCTCTTCTTGGTAGCCTGCTATCCTTCCTCTGAGTGCTACTAGGCCTCCGCATCTAGGAGACATGGTCAAATATGGGGCACCAGAGTTTGTGTGAAAGTCAGACCCCACTCTCCACTCAACTGTAGAGAATTTCCTATCCATTGGGTAGATCTGGGTAGGGGTTCGACGTTTACTGCATGTATTGTCCTTGGCTGGTACCATAGTTTGAGCAGGACCCCTGGGCCCAGATCTGCCAGTCATAATGTTCTTCTTGTAAGTTTCTAGGACCCTCTGGATCCTTCTATTTCCCCATTCTCCCATGCTTCTCTCACCTAGAGTCCCAATAGGATGTCCTCCACTCTGTCCCACTTCCCTGGTAAGTGAAGACATTCATGGGACATGTCCCTTGGGCTAGTGTCCAGATATAAGTGAGTATATACCATTTGACTCTTTCTGCTTCTGGGTTAACTCACTCATTATGATCATTTCTAGTTTTTAAAATCTAAGCCAAAAGGATAGTTTAATCTTAAATTATGTGCTCTCCAATATCCTTGTCCCAGAATAATGTGTATGGTGTGTGTGTGTGTGTGTGTGTGTGTGTGTGTGTGTGTGTGTGTGTGTGTGTTGTGGCCATAATTTTCTGAGAGCAGCAGACAGGTTAAAAGCAACCTGAAACAAAACTAATATATCATAAATGTAGGAAGCAACACATGGATAAATAGTGATAAGACCTACAGTTCTGTGTGCTCTTCTGGGTCAGCTATGGTCAGTAATTTCTCCTCTTGTAAAACTCTGTCAAAGATTTCTGTAAATAATTCCTTGTCCCCTTTCCATGCCATGTTTTCTGTGTCATTCAATAAACATGGCATGATCCCTTTGTCAGACAGAGGCACAGAGATAGAAAATACACCCAGAGAGATAATACAGACAGAGTTGACAGACACCATATGCAGGCCAAACAGGCCACAGACCACACATTACAGAAAGACAGAAGACATGGGGGGTGGGGGACATGGAGAATTCACAATTTGGCTTTCCCTTGGTCTAACTGCTCCAGGAGAAGATCACACACATCTGTACATGATATAGGAAGATACCAAACATCAGTCTCTAACCTCCAGAGAAGCAAGAGAACAAGTACGAATGCAAATACAATACACAAATACATACAACACGTGAAACACACATGCATATCCAGACACACATACACAGCACACAAAAACAGCACACAGTCCTAGATATGGAAACTGGTCTGCTACAAGCACACACAGTGGGTGCTTTTATGCAGAGAGGCAGGTGTAATGTAGGCAGCAGCTACATACCTGACGGTTGAGCAGACAGTGAATGAGGAAGATGAAGGCCCCCTGCAGGCTGTTGATAATGGTGAACAGGTATGCCATGACGTTTGCCAGGGGGCCAATCTGGAATATTCCCAGCACCCAAGAACAGCCCAAGATGAAGATCTGGGCAATGGCCTTGAAGGTCAGCAGCCTGTAAGATGAGGTTTAAAAAATAAGTTTTCCTGAGAGCTGGTATGATCTCCATGGGGAGACCTGGCGCTGTCTGAAGATGACGCCAACTGGCTCACTACCACACTGGAAATAAAGACAGAGTGAAATTTGATTGCCTCAAAGTAAATAAGTCAATAGGCAATTAAAATACTGTTGCTCACAGATACGAGTATTCAAAGACGTGTGGGTGTGCATTGAATAGATTGTTGGTTTAGCAATGAATGTTCAGACTTAGTCCTCATTGTGTGGATGGTAAATACATGGTTATAAGGTATGGAAAGGTCCTTCTTTCACTGAGACAAAAATTCTCCATTTTAAGTACAAAAACTGTGGCTCAGTGGCTTTGAGTACACTCACACATCATGCAAGCATCAGTACCATACAGTTCTAAGTCCTTTTTATTATCTTAAAAACGAAATAGGCACATACATGAAAGAAAAAGCCATAAATACAAAGCCCTCATTCTCTTTCCCACCTCCCGAAGGAAGACTGCAACCAAATATTCACCAAAATGTGAATTAATAAAATAAGTCTAGATAAATATAGGATAGATCAATTTGTCATATCCAGTTAATGGGCATATCATAGAATAAAAATATAACTGTAGAGTAAAGAAAATATGGTATAGTCATTCAATTGACTATTATACTGCCATAATAGGGAATGAGGCACAGTATGGCTAAATGCTATAAACTTCATAATAAATAAAAACCCAGACAAAGATCATTTGTTGCATAGTGGAATTTATTTAGATATTAAGAATATATTAAAAAGAGAGGGAGAGAAAGACAAAGACGGAGAACAGATTGTAAGCCAATTTTTTGTAAAATATTAAGAATAATATTCAATGTATTATCATTATTAGTATTAGTATTAGTGTTAGTATTATGAGAGTGAGTAACAACATACTATACTGAAAAATGGTCCAGGCTTGGGATCAGTTAGTGAATAATTGGTTCACTCAGAAATTCTTTGACATTTATGAGATATGTGCCCTGTCTATGCCTCATATTGTCCACGTGGCTCAGCTCTTCATGCTATCCTCCCAGCGAAAGAGTGATATTCTAAGCCAGACCTTATGGCACACTCAGTAATCCCAGCATCCAAGAGTTATAGATTTCAAACCTGCTTGTCCTACAGAAGGAAAGACTTTCTCAAAATAGACATTTTAAAGTATTATGAGTCATCTCATATGATTTTTGTGTGGTATCTGTGTTTTTGTGCATTCATGTGTGTGGTGTGTGTATGTGTGTGTGATGTGAATGTATGTGTGCATGTGTATGTGTGTATTGTATACATTTGCATGTGTGTGAATGGATGTTTATTTATGTATGCATGTGTGATCATATGAATGCATTGTGTATATGCATTGTGTATGTACATGTGAGTGTGTGGGTATGCACATATGTGTACATGTGTGTTGTGCACACATGTCTATGTGTACTTTGGTGTGTGGCTCTGTGGGTTACATATGTATATTCTGTGCATGCATGTGTGGATATATCCATGTTTGTATTGTGTGAATGTATGTCCATGTTTGTGTGTGTACATGTGTGAATTTGTAGGTATGTATGTATGTGAGTTCCTGTGTGTTCACATATGCATTTGTTTTTATGTTTGTGTGTTTCCATGTGTATGTATGTTCATGTTTTTGTATGTGCATGTATGTGCATGTACCTATATGTCCATATTTGTGTGTGTATCTGAGTATGTCCATGTTTGTATTGTGAATCCGTGTGTGTATGTGGGAATGCATGCATGTGCTGATGGTTCACACTGAATGTATTGATAGTTGTGATCTATAAAAGGCTCAATGTTCCTAGCAATTGTGGCAATGATTTATCAGCTACCTAAAGCAATCCATAACAATATCCTCTGTCTATAGATGAGGAAACAGCTTTGTACAGGTCATGTAAGCAATGTACTGTCACACATGACATAAATGGCATTGAAGAAGTGGGAAATTTAAAGTCTCTACTCTGCTATTTTACACAAGCCTTATCACTTTTCTGCTGTGCACACACAAAAGGTTATCAGATTCTGTAAGGTGACTCAATGAGAAAAGTGCTTGCTGCACAAATGTGAAGACCCTTCTCAAATCCTGAGAACCCACATAAAAGCAAGTGCATAACATGAGCATCTGTAATCCCAGTGCCCCTGTGTGAGATGGGAGGAGACAGAAAAGTGTAAAACAGCACCCAAGGTGTCCTCTGACTCCTACATGTGTGCCACGGCATGCACGGACCTTCACACTAATATGCTGTACACAGAAAAGTGAGTGTAGGGCTTTGTCAAGAGGACAGGAAAGAAGTAAAGGAGAGAAAAGAGGCCATACCTGGTGTCCTTGAGTTTAGATACTTCTGAGCTGACACTGCAGAGCTTCTGCCTCAGCACCCACAGTGTCCAGGCAAGGAGAACGGAGTTGATCTACAAGATCAAGCAGAGGTTGTATGGACCAGACACACAGACTGACTATAACTAGTCCATATACACATATAACTCTGGCCTCTAGTAACTCATCCAGAATGCCATGATGCCAGCCTGTGATCCTGGATTTGTCAGGGCCAAATGTCCAGGGCTTGATCCATAACCAACAACTTCCCAGATAAGGTCTTTTCTTCCCATTTAGAATAGGCAGCCAAAAGGCAATATCACCCCAGACCAACCACATAAGACACATCACTTGTAGTTAGCCAACCTGTTGCTTCCCCATACCACAGCATACAAAGCCCATTTCTTATGCATTTAAACTGGTCCCTGCTTACCTGCTACTAAATCTACAGTATGATGGTGCTGCACACCTCTGTTGTAACACTGCAGCAACCGTGCAAGAAATCATTCCTTGTTCCCATGCAGACATTGTTTTTTAAATTGGGAGACTGGCTGTTTCCCATCATTTAAGTTATAACCGAAACCAGTGTCATAGACTATGCCACTGAACAAATGGTTCATTCTCTTCAAAGGTGTTCCCTCAACCTCCTCAAAGTGCTGTGATGGTTGGTATTAACTATCAACACCTAGGAAGCAAGCCTCCAGGAATACCTATACGAGACTAATATAAGGTTAGTTCTCTAAATATCAGTGTGGAGGGTTATCTTGATTAGTGGGAGGCTCTGCTACTGCAGGCAGCACCATTCCCTAAGCAAAGGCTTGTGGGAGTATGAGAGTGGAGAGAGTGAGATGAGTGCAATGTGCATAAGTCCACTGCTCTTGTGTGTGGGTGTGATATGACAAGGTGCTTCAAATTCCTTTGGTCTTGACTTCTCACAGGGATTGCCTGTAACTTGGAACTATGAACCAAATGAGCCCTTTCTCCCATAAATTGCTTTGATCAAGATATGGAGGGGATTAGAATATAATTATAATCATTTTCTCCTTCCTGTTTCCTCATCCAAACCCTCTAATATATCCCTCATTACTCTTTAAAATTCATGGCCTCTTTTTTCATTAATTATTGTTACATACATATGTATATATGTACACACACACACACACACACACACAAACACACACACACACACACAAACTCCTAAATGCAACCTACTCAGTCTGTAAAATGATACTTGCATGTAAAATGTAGAGCTGACCATTTACTATTGGTCAATTAGACCAATTGGTATACTCTTTCTTGCTTAGCAAACTACAAGGTATAGAAGATAACTGTAAATCTCACATCAAAGATGATCTGACCTCAGATGTCAATATTTCCAACATGGAAATCTGTGTCTCTGATGTCACAGACATGAGGACAAGTCATAGAGGCTTTGCTTGACAAAGTGACAAAGACCTCCGACTGCCCAGCATGATCTCTAGACATTCAGAACAGCTGTCAAGGCTTTGTTTGACAAAGTTCCAAAGATCTCCAGCTGATCACTGTCCTTAAATATTATGTATGGTCTAGGTGTAATTTTGCCAAAAAAACTTTTGTCTTTTTTTTATTACTGTGATTTTTAATCAGTTTCAAATCCTGATTAAAATAACAGCAGTGAGAATGAATCTTTATAAATATTACAGCATTTCTACATCATTGATATGGCTTTTACACTGGTTGTATATACAAAGAAAAAGTAACATTAGAATAAAGGCAATAGTAACATATGCAAACCAAGCACATCCCCTGGCACAGTCCTTAGTAAAAAGCTTCTCTGCTAAGGTGTGTCTGACATGGCTACATGCAGGTATCATTGTGAAGGATAAGCTCTGAATGGCTTCATTCGTTAAAGAAAAATCCACATTTGGAGCCATCTCCATAAGGAAGCTCTTTGATGATCTTCTTCTTGATGTAGGCTGGGTATTGTCAGGAGTTAACCTGTCTGGTTGTCAAAGAATCTTTAAGATATTAAAAGCTTCTTAAATGCCATATTCTGTAGGTCTCTGAGACCCAAAGAAAAGGGAAAAAAACAAAATAAAATAACAAAAAAAAACTCCCTCGCTCCATTGAATAGTAGAGCTATTCAACAAATAAGACAGGGGCAGTTAAGAGCACATTGCAAGATGGTCTTCAAAGCACTTTCAACATATCCAGAAAATTCTCTACTTACACTGCTCATCCTAGAATAAGCCTCCATGATAGCTCTCAACTGTGGAAAGCTTCTTGTGGGGAGGATAATGTTGAAGCAGGATTCATGTGTCCCTAGCCTCCCCTTACCAGCCCAATAGAGATGCTGAGTGACTTCCTGAGTCATCTAGTGGTTTACACTCTGATTCTCATCATAGTTTCCCTGGCACATGGACATGAGGAGATATTCAAAATGTCCTGAGGTATCTGACCTAATGTCCTTCTCAATGTGGCATCCAAATTCTGATTGATAACATCTAACAATGTCTAGAATTTCTTGATTTGTTCTTTTGCACAAAATTTCTATAAATACACCCTCTTGAGTTCCTTCTCCCTGCATTGCTTTTTATAAACTCCAAGCATGTATGTAGAAGACATGATCATGGCAAGGGTTATTTCTTCTGTTTCTGAGTTGAAATCTTTCATTAAATCCTTGCCATGCATGGTCTTAAAAGCTGCTTTAATTTGCTGTCTCTAGTCATTGGAGTTGTTGGATACAACATTCATCTGGAATTGCTTGCTTGTCTGTCCCAAACCCCTTCATTGCTTTGCCAAGAATTTCTGAATCTCTCATAGCATCAAAATTGGAAGCTGATTGCATCATCCCTGGGGTTCCTTGAGCCATCACAGAAGGCTCACTAGGGTAAGGAGCTTGTCCTCAAGGCTACTGAGACAGAATCTGTCCCCCAGAAAAGCCACATGGTACTGGAACCTGAGCAGATCCACCACCATATGACAGTATAGGTGTCTGTGAATAGCCAGAAAAGTCCGCTTCACCAGGTGGGGCCCCAAAGCCTTGGGCTCCAGGATAGGCTGGAGCACCCCCTGGGTTTGAACAACAGGATAGCTCTCAGGGGATAGAAAACCTACAGGTGTAGGATAATCTCCAGATCCCAGATAGCCATCCCTTGATGCTGATGGGTAAGCCCTTCATCCCATTGGTGGAAAGTCACTAGAATAAGGATACTGATCCATGGGGGGGGGGGGGAGAGACGACTCCTGACCTATAAGTGGATATCCAGGGAGAGGTGGCTAGCCTGTTGAGGGATAGCATGGGTATGACATTCTGAGCTAGAGAGAAGCATCACACCCTAGCCTGCTTTTCTGTAATACGAAGCTGGGGAGGGCTGGAGCCTAAAAACAACTTTGAAATCTGCTTTTTCTCTTAAAATTTTCTTTCTCTCCGTTTATCACTTTGACTATGAGCCCTAGTGAAATTTATGCTGGAAAGCTTTTTCCCACAGAGAATGTTGAAAGAAGGCATCTGGCCAAAGGCTCAAGACAATGAGAGTCTTGGCTCTAACTATTGTGATCAGCCAGGCAGAAACTGCTTGAAAAGCAAAGTTAGGACTTTGACATAATAGTTCCTGGTTAGATAATGTTAGCTGTAGAAAAGTAAAACTTGTTTCTTTAGAATCTGCATTGGAAGTAATACAATGTGGCCTTGGAACATCATCCTTTACAAATATTTTACACTAAAGGACCCCTTGTCAGCTATCCTAGACTTTGGTAAAGATGAATAGCACACCTGTTGGTTTGGGACTGGAAGTAAGTAATGTTTTTCTGTGTTAAGGACATTTAGTTTCAAGCTATATTGCTATGACAATCATGTAAACACAATGGCTTTAGCCCAGAGACATTTATGATTAAACTTTTCTAAGTATTGTTTTTATAAAAATCAGGTCATGATGACCATTGCTTGGATATTGATTGATTTTTATTATATGCTTATAACTGTTTGTATTTCTTTGTTAGATTGTTTTCTTGTTCTGTTTATTTTTAAATGCTCTATTGATTGTAAAATATGAGAAAATCATGATGTAATATGTAATTAACAAAACTGAACTTCACATTAAATTAAGTACAGGGGTTGGCCCAAGGAGAAAAAGAAACAAAAAGAAAAACAAAGTTCTTCTGGGCTAAAAGACCTTTCAGTTTTCATTTCAATTTATGCATGGGCCTCAGTATTTCTTTTCTCCTCCATTCCTCAATCTCTTCTCAACAATTCATTCCCTCTGACTAATTGTTCCCCCAAGAGATAGTTTCTATGGCCAGATGATCTCTGACAGCTCAATTCTTCCTACCCCAGAACCATGAAGACTTTCTTTTCTCTGATCACAAAGCTGGTCTATGGGACATGTTATATGAGAATCCCACTGCCTTAGTTTTCTTCTCTGTTACTGTAATAAAATGCACTGCCATCTTCTCCCATTCTTAGTACTCTTGGAAACAAACTAAATGTCCTTCAACCAAAGGATGGATAAAGGAACTGTGGTACATTTACACAATGGAATACTACTCAGCAGTTAAAAACAAGGAAATCTTGATATTTGCAGGCAAATGGATGGAACTAGAAAAGATCATCCTGTGTGAGGTAACCCAGACCCAGAAAGGTACACATGGTATATGCTCATTTATGAGCAGATATTAGCTACATAATACAGGATAACCACACTACAATCCACAGACCTAAAGAAGCTAAATAACAAGGAGGACCCTAGCGAAGATGCTTAATTTTCATTCAGAAGGACAAATAGAATAGACACCAGAAGTAAGTGGTTGAAGAGAAAGAACAGGATGGGCATCTACTACAGAGGTCCTCTGAAAGACCCATCCAGTGGAGGATCAAACCAGATTCTGAGACTCACCACCAAACTTTGGGGTGGAGAGAAGGGAGTCTTATGGAAGAACTGGAAGATAGAAGGACCTGGAGGAGACAGGAGCTCCACAAAGAGAGCAATGGAGCCAATGAATATGGGCCTTTGGGGAGGTATCCTGCAGAGACTGATGCACCAAGCAAGGCCCATTAATGGTGTGGACCTAGACCCTCTGCTCAGATGTAGTAGATAGGCAGCACAGTCTCTTTGTGGGTCCCTTAATATGGGGATTAGGGGATACCTCTGACATGGACTCTGATACCCACTCATTTTGATCACTGCCCCCTGGTGGAGGCAGCCTTGCCAGATCACAGAGGAAGAGGAAGCAGGCAGTCCATATGAGACTTGATAGGCTAGAGTCGCATAATAAGGGAGAAGGGCTCCCCTTTCTGATGACTGGAGGGGGGGTAGTGGAGATGTGGGAGGTAGGATGGGACCAGGAGAGGATGAGAGAAAAGGCTACAATCTAGATGTAAAGTGAACAAGTTAAAAATAAAAATAAATTAATTTTTTAAAACTAGCCATTTTCTCTATATTAATCCTGCCAATTCAGAAGCATGAAAGGCCTTTCCATGATCTAGAATAAACTACAAATGACACAAGGAAACACAGCACTATAAGTGACAGCTAGCAGAAGCATCATCTGACAAGAAGTGAGACTTTATGGAAGACATTAGGCAAACAAATAGGGCACCACAGTCAGTTTTTACCATCAACTTGGCTCAACCTGCAGTCACCAGAGGAGGAAGTCTCAGTTGAGAGATTTCTCAAGTCATATTGGCCTGTGGATATGTCTGTGGGGTACTGTCTTGATTACTAACTGATATTAGAGGGCCCATCCTAGGATGGGAGGTGTCGTTCCAACAGCAGGTGGTCCTGGCATGTATAACAAAGCTAGCTAAGCAGGAGTCTTGCCTGGGACAGCAAGCAGCATTGCTTCATGGGTTTCCACTTTTCCGTTCCTGCTTGTGTTCTCACCCTGACTTCCTTCAGTAATGGACGATGAAATTGTCTTAGTTAGGATTTCTATCGCTGCAATGAAATGCCATAATGAAAAAGTAAGTCAGGGAAGTTAGGGTTTATTTGGATTACACTTCCATGTCACTGTTCATAATCAAAGGAAGTCAGGACAGGAACTCAAACAGGGCAGGAACCTGGAGGCAAGAGCTGATGCAGAGGCCATGGAGAGGTGATGCTTACTGCCTTGCTCAGCCTGGTTTCTTATGGAACCCACAACCACTAGCCCAGGGATTGTACCACCAACAATAGGCCAGTCCCTCCACCATCAATCACTAAGAAAATGCCCTGTAGCTGAATATTATGGAGGCGTTTTCTCAATTGATGTTTCCTCTTTTCTGATGACTCTAGTTTGTGTCAAGTTGACATAAAACTAGACAGGATAGGCCTGTAAACTGAAATAAACCCTTTATTCTCTTGATATGCTTTTGGTCATGGCATTTTTCTTGCAGCAACAGAAATGAAGCCAGAACAGTGCTCAGCATTTTCAAATGTCACTTGGTTTCTGCTTATTTCTCAGAATTTCCCATCCCATTTTTTTTTTCTTATCATGATCATCGCTCCATAGTTCCTTCCTTTTCTTTGTTTTTTTTTTTCTTTTGTATATAAGATCTTTATACATGGCAATGTGTCCCTAGCAGGTCTAAAACTTAATTTGTTACATAAACCAGGATGACCTCAGACTGACAGATATCCTCCTGCTTGTATATACTAAGTGAAGTTCAATTCCTTTTACTTTGTCTTCCATTCAACATCTATAACTAGAAGAGACTAACAGATCCATTCCCCCTAAAACACAAAGTCATAGGGGAGGGGAATGATTGGAAAATGGGAGGGAGGGAAGAATGGGAGGATACAAGGGATGGGATAAACATTGAGATGTAGCAAGAATAAATTAATTTTAAAAATTAAAAAAAAACAAAAAGAAAGATTGTTGTCCCTCCTAGACATTTTTCACCTGAGCATGAATGAAAAGTGACAGAGAAATTGCACCCTAACTCAGAAATCTCAAGAACTAAAAATCATAGGAAAGAGTTTTGAGAGTATCAAGCTTGCAGTGTGATGACACTTTCTAACTTGGGCTCTCAATGGTCGCCAAAATGTACTTGAACAAATGTTTTCCTTACCATGATTATCATGCAGACTGGCCCCAGGAAACTCCAGATGAACCCAGTTTCTGTATTCAGCCAACAGCTGTAGAGGAAAACACAGGAGGCATGAGCAATTGCCTCAGCACACTGACCAGGCAACTGAGCATCCTTCAGAATACTAAAGAGTGAGGTTCATTCAAAAATGCCGATTGTAGGGTGGATGCATGTCAATGTCATATGGATGAAGATGCACCCTGGGCAAATATTCCTGAGACCTCTACCTATAATGGAGTCCAAGGTAAAGTATTAGAGGTAGGTTCTCCTCCAAGATTCATGACTTCACTGGCCCTGGGTAGTTGGCTAGGTTTCTAGTACCAAGAATGATTTCTCTCTTTTTGAGAATGTCTTTTTTAAAAAACTGTTTACTGGTTCTTTGTGAATTTCACATCATTCGCCCAATTTCATTTATTTCCCCATCCCTCCATAATCGCCCCCTGCCTTTGCAACTCACACCAAAAGAAAACAAACAAAAATAAATAGATGATAGATAGATAGATAGATAGATAGATAGATAGATAGATAGATAGATAGATAGATAGAAACTTCACCATGGAAACTGCAATGTGTCCCACAGTACAGCCTTTTGCCCAAACAGCTTTCCTTGTAAATGTTCATTGCAGTGAGTCATTGCTCTGGTTCAAGGCCTCTGGCTTCTGCTACACTGTCAATACTCTTGGATATCCTGTTGTTGCCCTGTGTTGTAAGGATCTCGAAGCTTTGGTTCTGAAGGTCTAGCCCCTTCATATGCTCCAGCAGTTTATAGGTCACAGAAGTTGGGATGGGCCAACTCAAAGCCCTGGATCTGGGCCTGGGTAGTAGCTGAGTTGGTCAGCTTGATAGCTCCCCTGTGCTCATGACCTGGGCCAGCTCTCCAGCACTGCCCAGGTAAGGGGTGGGGCCAGCTCTCCTACTCTCATGTCCTCAGAGCCAACTCTCCTGTGTCCACACCACCAGGGTCATCTCTACTGTGCTGACCCCAGGAGGTGTAGGGCCTGTGTTGAGCAAGTCTTAATTCCAACTAGAGAGCTGTTGGTTACCCACCAAGGTACACATACCAGTGCTGCACCTGTAGGATTGTCATGCTATGCATCAATGTTGTGGTTCACAGGCTTCATATGGGGGAAAGCCCACAAGGTCTCACCCTTACACAAGAATTGCAGGAAAAACTAAGGAATGCTAAGAGTGGGAAAAATAGTTTTCCCTAGGGAAGAGCATACCAATTAGTTATCCAATACCAGATGGTCGGCCAGAATAACATACATACAAGTAGCCTTATACAAACTAAGAAGTTTTATTTATGAATTTAGAGAAACTGTCAAATTAGCCCAACTAGATACTCTCATCTATTTAAGGGACATACATTAAATCCTTTACTGTAAATAAACAATTTGGTGGCCATGATACCAGCATAACCAGAAAGATCTAGCCCTTCCCAGGGCATAGCATTGTTAAAATTGAGTTGAACATTGTTACAATAGCATAAAATACTGTTAAACCAGCATTTCATGTTCATGATAAGCCCTTATTTCAAGGACACATTTTCATATTTTTCTTTAAGTAATTTTAAAATGTTCAGATTCAGGGTGAGTTGACTTTCTAATTGACAGCTATTACATCGTTCCTTGGCACCCCAGTTGCCTTGAACAAAGGATTATCAGCCAAGCATCTTCCCTCATGTTAACCCAGCTACCTTGGGTACACCATGAAGCCCCACTTTTCCCTGAGGATCTGTAGGCAGCTAATAGTTGCTAGGAGAGAGACATTTTCTTCAGTTACCCACACTTCTATAAATAAACCTTCAACATACTCTATAAGTACCCCCAAATTAAACTTATTAATTTACCTCACCCCTCAAAAAATGACATGAAAGTAGAAGGAAATTTTGGGAAGATGGAGATCAGCAGGGTCAGTTGCCTATTGTCTGAATTCAGTTAATTGATGTGGGAAAATCCAGCCCACTGTGGGCAGGGACATTCCCTAGGCAGAAAGTCCTAAACTCTAAGAATGGGAAAATGGAGCTGAATACAAGCAAGTAAGCACATGTGCATTTATTCCTCTCTTTTCTTCACTGTGGATGCCATGCAACCATATGTTTGAAGTTCCTGCCTTGGCTTCCCACAATGATATACTATTACCTAGAACTGCAAGGTAAAATAGATCCCTTTCTCTCCTCTGCTGCCTTTTGTAGAGTAGTTTATTTTAAAAAACAGAAATGAAACTAGAATGCCTCCAACATATACTTTGAGCCATAAATCTCATTTTCTATGAATACTCATGGGCTCATGATTTCTACCCTGGAAATATGTCTTCTTGCCTATGCACAACATCCATCAGGGTCAAGGTCTCCATCTGGTCCCTTGCTGACTCCAGATAACCGTGGGAGTCACTACTCTTAGTGGTCACATAGTTATTCTGTAGTTTGAATGATATGTCAGAGTTAGTTTTTTTTTTTTTAACTCAATACAAACTACAATCACCTGGGAAGAGGAAACCTCATTTGAGAAACTGTCTCCATAAGATTGGCTTGTGGGCATATCTATGGGTTATTTTCTTAAATGCTAATTGATGCGGGAGGCCCTAGACCACAGTGAGCAGCACTATCTGTAGGCTGATGGGCCTGGGCTTTACAGTGAGGTTCAATGAACATGACCATAAGCGAGCCATAGAGCATCATTTCTCCATGGTTCCCACCTCAAGGGTCCTGCTTTGAGTCTCTTCCCTGACTTCCCTGCCATAATGGAGTACATGTTAAATATAATTCAAATAAATATATTAAATATACTTCAAAGTATATTTAAAATAAAACTTTCATACCTTTATTTGATGAGGATGGTGATGGTGATGATGATGATGTCATGGCATTGATCAAGGTAGCTAGTACAATTATTATCATGAAGCCTGGCAGCAAGATCTTCATAAAGAAAAAATGATACTCACCGATTATGCATTCCATAGCCCCGTGGTTGTACACTGGCAGAGATTGTGACCACCAAAACTGGGAGCCCATAGCCAAAGGCACAGAGGTGTAGCATCTTGATGTTGCGCGAGCTGAAATAATTCACCACCTTCAGGTTTCTCACCATCAGGAAGAGCATCACTGCTTCCACCAGCATCCAGAAGAAGCAAGCAAGGAAAAGATAGTGTAGGAATCCTGCGATGATGGCACAGACTATCTGCATGGGAGAAATCTGCATGTCAGGATCCCCCAATGGAGGCAGAAGGTTGAAGTACAAAAACAAGGGAGGGATGGCTTTGACTGGGCTTCCTCCAACAACCCAGCCTATTTTGCACTGAGCATAATGTAATCACCTTTTTACCATCTAGGAGTAGTTAATTCCTTGGCTAGGTACCCATGACAACTAACAGAGAAAGGTCTAATGTCATGGTGACAGAGCAAATCAAGGGAGGGATAGGATGACCACTTGAGACTCCAGGTATACTTCCTCCAGATTTCCCTCTGCTGAGAGTAACCCCAGAAAAAGTAATGGTGCATAAGCAATAGACAGATAGAAAAAAGGATAGATTCCACAATGCAGCTTCCATGAGGTCATTATCCATTGATGGTGTGGGACTCTGCAGTGATGAACCTGTTTAAGAGTCACCCACATTCATGTAAATGACCTTGTTCTGTGTATGCAAGTCCACTGTGCATATTCATTCACCAGCTGGGCTTGTATGGAATCTTTCCTTTGGTCTGTCATCCATCAGTAAAGTATGTGCCCACTCCATGCCCCATGGTGAGGAAATCCATCCCGAGCATCCTCGCAAAAGCCAGGCATGGAAATGCACACCTGTAGCCCTAGAAGTAGGAAGAAGACAAGGACTGCATGGGGATCACTAACTAGCCAGCCTATCCTACTTGGTAAGTTCCAAACCAATGAGATATCCTGTCTCAAAAAGCAAGGTCAGGCCAATAAGATGACTCACTCATCTGACCAATTTACTTGCTGCCAAGTTTTATTATATGTAAGGAGAGAACTGGCTCCTGCAAATTGACCTATGAATTCCATGACATGTACATACATGCACACATGTGTACACATATTAAAGCACACACACACACACACATACACACACATGCAAATAATATATATTGTTTTGAAGCAGGGGTGGTGAGGTACCTCTGTTGCTAAAGCACTTGCTACACAAATATGAGGACTGGACCAGAGTTCAGATTCCCAGAATGCACATAAGTGCTAAGTGGGCATAGGGGCTTCCCTATAATTCCAGCCATGGAAGGAAGCCTGCTAGTAGGCCTACTCATATTGGCCAGCTCTGGTTTGACTGAGAGACCTCACCTCAATGAGATATGTGCAAGAATGATTGAGGATTGATTTATTCCTTTGGGTCTCCATGTGCACATGTACATGGAAGAATAAGCTGGAATAAAACCTTTCTTTCCCCCAAGTTGATTTTGGTCATAGTGTTCATCACAGTAACAGAAAGAAAATTAAGACACTGTCAGGGGACACTGTGAAAAGGCCCGGAGGAGGGAACTAGATAGTGATGAGCAGAGGAATATGGGCAGATGGTGCAGCTGGGTAGGACCACAACCCATCAGTCACAAACCTGGTTGTCGGTCTTGTCTACACCCGTGAGGAAGAGAATCTTGGCCAAGAAGAGACACACACAAAGGTGCAAGTGCATGTAGGTGTTGTGATTCCGAACAGCACGACACAACAGGAAGGTAGCTATGGCCAAGGCGAGGCATACCAGGGAGATGACTGTACCCACGTGGCTGATGATGTACAAGGAGAATTCCATCTATCAGAAAGGAGAACCAGTGTTGGCCTTACAATAGAACTGAAATTCACCCTCAGACCCAGAAAAACATAAGAGAAAACCTTACTCAGACATCCTAAGCTGGTAGGAGAGTTCAGGGGTTCTGTCCTCTGGCCTCAGAATTATCTGAGTGTTATCCATGACTCTGAGCAATCTGGTAGCATCACTGAGTACCCCCCAGCACCTAGTTTTTGCTTGGCCCTCCATACTTAAGAAGACATCTACAAACTATAATTCCAAGAATCTCTTGTCATAGAGGTCCTGGGTGTACTATAGATTTTTCCATGGAATAATATGTATACACACATTTGGGAAAGCAGAAAAAGGAAAACTACTATACATCTGTAGGTCAGGTGAGCTGTGGACAAACTCCATACCCCAACTTTTTATCCCCCCATTGCCTAAGGATGAAACACACATGATACACATGACAGCAATTTCTGCACCCTTTGAGTTGAGTTGTGAGGGAATGGTCATCTTGAAGCTCCTCCATGCATTTCCAGTGATTTTATGAGTACACAATTGCCTGTATTAAAGCCCCTACCATTTGAAACATCTGAAGTGATTTCTGCCTCTGGGGCTGAGCATTAACCAAGATGCCAATATCTGAGACATTTCAACTTCCTTTCCCTATACTGTACATTGATAAATAATTTTAAAATTCATGATTTCTTCTCTGTGTTAAAGATAATTCCAGCCAGTGTATCACAGGGCCCTCTACACAACATTGTCACAAACTGTTCAAAAGTGCCCACAATTTTTTTCAGCTCTCAGGCATAAGAATTGTGATGAGACACAAAGACTTGATTGTTAATCAGTAAAATAGTAATGTAATAATAACTGCTTTGGTTTGTGTGTGTGTGTGTGTGTGTGTGTGTGTGTGTGTGTGTGTGTGTGTGTGTGTGTACAGGTGCATGTACAAATGTACACATATGCATGTGGAGGCCAGAAGACAACCCCAGGTGCCACAATAAGAAATATTATTCACAGGATCACTCATTAGCCAGAAGCCTGGCCAAGACTATCTCACAAGTGAGTCACAGGGATCCACTTAACTCTGCATTCCACACTGGGGTGGTTTCAAGCTTGTGTCACCATCCCTGGCTTTTTACATGGATACTAAAAAACTGCATCTTGTGAATTCAGATAGTTCCTTGTCTCACATGACAAGCACTTGACAGACACAGCCATATGCTCATCCCATAGCTACTTTATATTGTCATTTCTATAGGACCACAGTAAATGCATACAAGAACTTATAAATGTGTCTTGTGATGTTAACTGTGTGATAGTTGTTTTCTTCTTGATGCTTTGACATGAAAGCTGGGTTCCACTCAGAGGGGCTGAGTGTCATATCCAAGGAAAAAGTTACCCACACCAAACTTGAAAGGGACCATTCTTGCTATTGCCCCACTATAAGTCCTATACACTATAGTCTCCTACAAGGTTCTTGGTACCTTTGTAGTAAGGAAGTGCCCTAGGTCCTAATACATTAGCCAAGGACACTTTCCACACCTATTAAGACACTTTTCTTCTTTGTTAATTCAATAAATTCATCTGTTCTCACTCCATAATCCCTCTTATGGATATAGATCAATGGGGACTCTATATTACACCTGTGACCTCAATGGCAAGAGATTATGGGAATTGCAGTTTGTAGATGTTCTCTCCAGTAATGGAATGAAGAGTATTCTTTGGGCTTGGAGGTGAGTACTGTGGGATGCCAGTGTATTTTCAACCTTCGCTGCCATTCAGGAATTGCTACAGCTGAATTTCTGGTTGATGTCCCTAGTTCAATAGAAAGAAAACTTTGGGGCCAGTCTTTCTCAAGGTTAAAGTCCCACCTCCACTAGTAACTAACTCCATGATGAGGCAAGCCACTGAACATTAATCCTTCTTCTTCTTCTTCTTCTTCTTCTTCTTCTCTTCTTCTTCTTCTTCTTCTTCTTCCTCCTCCTCCTCCTCCTCCTCCTCCTCCTCCTATATTATGGAGGCATAACACACATTCCTCTCCCCCATGGCTACCTTGTGTAACATCTAAGTCCATGGGGTATTGAATGAACACAAAGGATGTTCCATCAATACACTCCCATTAGGTTTCAGGCAAGATACTCAGGTAAACATGAATGACCTGCCAGTACTCACTGTGATCTCCCCAGAAGCCATGATGATGGCCAAGTTTGTCATTCGGTTACAGCTGCAGGATGTGTGTGTCTCAGATGCTTTGAGGATCTCGCAGCCTGATGATGTCCATCCCCCATTCTTCACATTGGTGTTCCAGGAGACACAGATGGGACTCTCAGACTTCTGCTTTGGCTGAAAGATCAAAGGCCCCAGTCACCTGAGAACTTCACTGGAATGGGTTCAATATGACCGAACTCGAGATCCTGAGGCTAAAAACCCAGAAAATTGAAAACTGACTACATTTCAGTCTATAGTGATGCTTGGCCTGGTGTTAGACCACTGTCACTGCTACAAGAACTCCTTTCAGAGATGGACAGATAGCTCAGCAGATCAAAGTGCTTGTGCAAGCACAAGGAAGTGAGTTCAAACCCCCAGACCCCACATTTTTTTTAAATATGAGAGTGCTATCATAGTCCTGTAATCCCAGCCCTGGAAGGCTGAAATATCAGTTTACATAAGGCTTGCTGGGCAGACAGCCTGGCTGAATCAGCAAGCTCTAGGTTCAGTGACAGGGACAGTCTCAAAAAATAAGGTGGGAGGGGGCAAGAGAGATGGCGCCATTGTTAATAGTACTTATTGCTCTTCCAAAGGAACTGGTTTTGATTCCCAATATCCATATCAGGTGAATCACAAACACTTGTAACTCCAGTTTCATGCATCTGATGCACTCATATGCACCCACAGGAAAACACGTGTAAGTATAAATAATAAAAATAAAAATAGAAGGGAAAATGGGGGAAAGCCTTGACCTCATTGGCAAAGGAGATAACTTCCTGAACAGAACACCAATAGTTCAGGCTCTGAGATCGACAATTAATAAAAGGGACTTCTTGAAACTGAAAAGCTTCTTTAATGCCAAGGACACCATTGATAGAATGAAATGACAGCCTACAGACTGGGAAAAGATCTTCAGAAATCCTACAACCAGCAAAGGGATACTATCCCAAATACATAAAGAACTAAAAACATTAAACACCAGCAAACAAAACAACTTAATTAAAAATGGGATATAGAGCTAAACAGAATTCTCAACAGAGGAATTTCTAATGGCCAAGAAGCACTTAAATAACTGCTCATTGTCCTTAATCATCAGGGAAATGCAAATCAAAATTACTCTGAGATTCCATTTTACACACATCAGGATGGCTAAGATCAAAAACTCAAGTGACAGCACATGCTGGTGAGGATGCAGAGAATGGAGAACACTCCTCCATTGCTGGTAGGAGTGCAAACTTCTACAACCACTTTGGAAATAAATCTGGTGTTTTCTCAGAAAATTTAGAATGACTCTACCTCAAGACCCAGCTATACCATTCCTCAGTATACACCCAAAAGATGCTCTGATATTTTCTCAGTTATATTCATACCAGCTTTATTTGTAATAGCTAGAAGCTGAAAACAACCTACACGTCCCTCAACCAAAGAATAGATGAGGAAACTGCTATTAAAAACAAAGAAATAGTGAAATTTGCAAGCAAATGGGTGGAACTAGAAAAGATCATCCTGCATGAGATAACCCAGACCCAGAGAGACACACATGGTATGTACTCACTTATAAGTGGACTTTAGTCTTATAGTACAAGATAAGTATACTGAAATGCACAGACCCAAAGAATATAATTAATAAAGAAAATCCGAGGGAGGATGCTTAAACCTCACTCAGAAGGGGAAACAGAATAGGCAAAATAGAATAGGCAAAGGTATTGGTTGAAGAGAGGGAACAAAATAGGAAAGGAAACACAGAAAGATATGAGGGGGGGAGATCAGACCTGGGGAGAGTTTGGGCAGGAGGACAAAAGGCCTGCAAAGAGAAGAGAAACTGGGTGGGGCATCTCTGTGACAAACTGAAGACCTAAGCCAGGTTAGGTTCCCAGAAGGATATGAGAGGGATGCTATCAGAGACTCTTAGTAGCAGGGGTCATAGACACTGAAGAGGACACCTTCTAATTAGATAAGTCTCATAGCAGAGGGATGGAAACACCAACCAATCCATAAAACCTTTGACTCAAAATTTACCCTGCCTACAAGATGTGCAGGGATAAAGACAGAGCAGATAAAGCAGATATTGAGGGAAGGCACAACCAATGCCTGTTCCAACCCAAGACCCACCCTATGGGAGAAAACCAACCCCTGACACTATTAATGATACTCTGATATGCTTGTAGACAGGAATCAAGCAGAGTTGTTCTCTGAGAGGCTCCTTCCAGCAGTGCCTCAAAACAGATGCTGAGATTTTGGGTGAAACTTAGGGAGCCTTGTGGAAAAGTGAGAGAAGGAGGATGAAAGGACCTGGAGGTGACAGGAGCTTCACAAGAAGATCAACAGAGCCAATTAACTAGGTCCCAGAGAAGATTGCTAAGATAGAAGGCCCAACCAAGGACCTTGCAAGGACTGGACCTAAGCCTCCTACAAAGATGTAGCTAATGGACAGCTCAAGATTCATCTGGGCCCCCTTGTAAGGAGATAAGAGGCTCCCTCTGACATTGATGCTCTTGAGAGCTTTTCAATTACTTCTCCCTGACAGGAATGCCTTGCCAGGCCACAGGGAAAGAGGACACATTCAGTCCTGATATGACTTGATGAGCTGGGATGGATGGGAAGGTAGGGATTCCCTCTTCTGAGGGATAGGGGATAGGGAGAAATGGGAGGAGACTGGGAGATGAGGAGAGATGGGGATAGGACCAAGATGGGATGTGAATAAATTAATAATTTCTTAAAATGAGAAGGATTTATGAAATAAAAATATAAATCTTTAATCTCACTCCCACAATCCTCTGCCTGCTGGGTTCACCTAGAGCACAGCCAGCAGAGGTGAGCTTCATGCTGCCCCCTGAACTAGTCTCTCACCCATGGCTCTCCTTACCTTCCCAAGGAGACCTGCTGGGCCCAAGGAACATCTAGGTTAAACCCCTCAAAGCCAATCCCCCTGCTGCCAGATCCACCAGGGCCACAGCCAGGAGAGATGAAATGTGCACTGTCCCCTGAGCCCTATTGTCAGGCCCACAGCTCTGCTTACTCCCTGAGGAGACCTGTAGGGATCCAGCAACATTTAGGTACAGCTGGGACACAGCCAGCAGAGATGAGCAGCAAGCTATTCCCTGGGCTCCATTATCAGGCTCACAGATCCAACTGCCTCTCTGGGGAACCCTGCCACCATCAGGAACATACAGCCAATGCCAGAGACAATGAGATGGCTAAAGGTCAGCATAAGAACACAATCGAAAAGAGCCAGGGCAATATGGCACCACCAGAGCCCAGCTATCCTACTACAGCAAACCCTGGATATTCTAACACAACTGAAACATAAATCCAACCATATTAAGATGATAGAGTCCTTTAAGAGGAACTGAATAACTCCCTTAAATAAACTCAAGAAAATACAACTAAGCAGGTAAAGGAAATGAGTGAAATTGTTTAAGACCTGAAAATGGAAATAGAAACAACAAAGAAAACACAAACTGAGGAAATCCTGGAGATGGAAAACCTAGGGAAGATAACAGGAACTATACATACAAGTATTACCAACAGAATACAAGAGATAGAAGAGAGAATCTCAGGCATAGAAGGTACAATTGAAGAAATCGATACCTTGGTCAAAAAAAATGTTAAATCTTAAAAGTTCCTAACATAAAACATCCAAAAAATCTGGGACACAATTAAAGGAACAAGCCTAAGAATAATAGGGAGTTTCAAGACGGTAGAGCCCAATACACACATTTTTTGATAGCAGGACAGCAATAACTATACAGCAACCTAAGGACTGAACTGAGAACTACAAACACCAGTGCATTTGATCCCCATGTGAGAGGGATGTAAACTGTTTGGAGCACATGTGGGCCTGGCCTAAGGCCACCAGGCTAGTCCAGAGAAAAGGCCCTAGGTCTCATAAGGCATGGGCATGCACTCCAAGGGCTAGCTGCAGCACACCTGGTAGGAGTCCAATTTCTGGCCTCTGAGGCCCAGAGAGAGCTGCAGGCTGCTGAAACTCTGGTATCTGGGATGCTTGTCCACTGGAGACCTCACAGCCTATTATACCCAGCAAAACTTTCAATCACCATAGCTGGAGAAAACAAAGTATTCCATGACAAAACCAAGTTTAAACTATATATAACAACAAATTCAGCCCTACAGAAGACATTAGAAGGAAAACTCCAACCCAAGAAGGCTAACTTTATCCACGAAAACAAAGGAAATAAGTAACTCCACATCCACAAAACCAAAAGAAAGAAAACACACACACACACGCACACACACTACTGCCACCAACATCAAAGGAACAGAAACCAATAAACACTGGTCATTAATATCTCTCAACATCAATGGCCTCAACCCCCAATAAAGAGACACAGGCTAACAGAATTGATGCAAAAACAGGACCCATCATTCTGCTGCATACAAGAAACACCTCAGCAATAAAGATAGACATTACCTTAGAGTAAAGGGCTAGGAAATGGTATTCCAAGCAAATATACTCAAGAAGAATTCTGGAGTAGCCATTCTAGTATCTAAAAAACAGACTTTCAACAAAAACTAATCAAAAAAGATAGGGAAGGACACTTCATACTCATCAAAGGAAAATACATCAAAAAGATATCTCAATTTTGAACATCTATGTCCCAAATACAGGAGCACCCACATTCATAAAAGAAACATTATTAAAGCTTAAATCGCACATCAAACCCCACACTTCAACAACACACTCTCCCCAATAGCAGGTCATCAAGATGGAAACTAAATAAAGAAATATTAAGTCCAGTAGGAGATCCAAGATGGCGGCGAGCAGTGTGGACCGCGTTTGGAGGCTCCCGTGAACAATTCAGGGAATTGCACAGATTTCTGAGCCAGGAACACCGAGGTGCAAACATCACAGCAGCGGGAGTGCTCCACGGTTCACAGGGACCAGGGTGCAGAGGACCTGCATGCCCCTGCACACGGGAGGAGCGTGGATTTTCTCTGATCGGAGCGGCAGTGGCAGAGGCAGTAGCACCAGCGGCACCAGCCGCATCAGCGGCGGTGGCTGAGGTTTGCAGCTCATAGCCTTCCGGTGGAGGCGATTGGTGTGGTGGCTGGTGGGAGTTGCTGCGGGAGAGGGGACTCGGGGCAGGATTTGGGTCGAGTGGAGCCTTCGGACCCAGACTGGACTCAGCGGACAGTTTGGCACCAGAGTTCCGGGTGCTGGCCCAGCCCAGCAAGCAATACTGCCCGAAGCACTAACTCAGCTTCGGCCACAACTCCCCTGCTGTGGCGCAGGCTTAGTGGAGCGCTCAGCTCCACACTAGGCAGCACCTCAGCTCAGCGGCAGCTCCCCTGCGGTGACACAGTCTGGGTGGAGCACTTTGTTCCACCACCGGCGCTAACTCAGAGCAGCCGCAGTTCTCCTGCTGTGGTGCAGGCTTGGCCGAGCGCTCAGTTCCACCCTAGGCACCACCTCAGCTCAGCGGCAGCTCCCTTGCAGTGACACAGTCTGGGCGGAGCACTTGGTTCCACCATTGGCACTAACTCAGAGCAGCTGCAGTTCTCCTGCTGTGGCGCAGGCTTGGTGGAGCACTCAGTTCCATCCTAGGCACCACCTCAGCTCAACAGCAGCTCCCCTGCAGTGACACAGTCTGGGCAGAGCACTTGGTTCCACCACTGGCACTAACTCAGAGCAGCTGCAGTTCTCGTGCTGTGGCGCAGGCTGGACAGAGCACTCGGTTCCACCAGCTCTGAGACTCTGGTTGGACACAGTGTGCAGTTTGAAACCAGAATTCCTGGCTGAGGTTGATGGACAGTTCGGGCCCTGAGTCAATAACTGACCACAGCACGCACTTTGGGGGGCCCTAGCGGAGCTTGGTGCGTAGTCCCAGCCCAAAAATTCTGGCTGGACCCTGTGTGCATTTTGGGCCCAGAATTCCTAGCTGAGCTCGGCAGACGGTTCAGGCCCTGAGAATCTAGCTGAGTTCAGCCCGTGGTTCGGGCCCAGTGTTCCCGGCTGGACTTGGCAGGGAACACAGAAGGCTGTGGATACCTTGGCCTGACCCAAAGCTCATTCAGAGACCCAGAAAAATTGCAGGATCCACAGCATAGGGGGGCTGAAGATCACTGGCTGTGAGAGACCAGAACAACAGGGCTAACCTCCTAACATCCACACCAGTGAAGTTTTGAGCTCCCAGCCTAGGGAAATCGTGAGAAAACAAGTGAATCTATCATCAGACTCCCTCCATCCAACTCTGGAAGCTACCGAACAAAAACAAAGATGGCAAGATGTCTAAAGGACAGCGAAAAAGCATATGCAAAAAACCCCAAAACAACATGGCGTCTCCAGTTTCCAGCTATCCCAAAGAAAACAACCCAGAGAACTTAAATACAACGGAAATACAAGAAAATGACCTCAAATCTTAGTAATGAGGATGATAATGGAGGAAACAAATAAAATTCGTAATCAAATGCAGGAAGACGCAGAGAAACAGGTGAGAGGCATAAAAGAAGCACATAGAGTGGAACTGGAAAAATTGCAGGAAAATGCAAACAACCAGATGAAAGAAATAAATAAAACAGTTCAAGCTCTGAAGACCTATAAAGAGGCAATGGAAGAAACTCAGGAATATACAAAAAATCAGATGAAAGAAATAAAAAAATCAGTTCAAGATCTGAAAATGAAAATGGATTCAATGATAAACACACAGACAGAAGAAAAACCAGAACCGGAGACCTCAGAGAAGAAGGCGAGCAACACAGAGGTGAGCTTTTCTAACAGAATCCAAGAGATGGAAGAACGAATCTCAGGTCTAGAAGCTACAATCACAGATCTTGAATCAACCATTAAAGAAAATGCCAAATCTGGAAAACTCCTGACACAAAACATCCAAGAAATTAAGGGCACCATGAAAAGAAGAAATTTGAGGATAATAGGCATTGAAGAAAGAGAAGACATCAGACTCCAGGGCCCAGAAACTATTCTCAACAAAATCATAGAAGAAAAATTTTCCCAATCTAAAGAAAGAAATGCCTATAAACATACAAGAGGCCTACAGAACACCAAATAGAATTGACCAGAAAAGAAAAACAGCTCTCCACATAATAATCAAAACACAAAACATGCAGAACAAAGAAAAAATATTAAAAGCTGCAAGGGAAAAGGGCCAAATAACATTTAATGGTAAACCTATCGGAATTACACCTGACTTCTCAGCAGAGACCATAAAAGCCAGAAGGGCCTGGACAGAGATCCTGCAAACCCTAAGAGACCACAGATGCCAGGCCAGACTACTTTACCCAGCAAAATTATCAATAACCATTGATGGAGAAAACAAAATATTCCATGACAAAAACAAATTCAAACAGTACCTATCCACAAATCCAGCTTTACAGAAGGTACTAGAAGGAAAACTGCATCCCAAAGGGTCAAGCTACAACCAAAACTACCCAGGAAATAGATAACTATCCCATGGCAAAAACACAACTACACAAACGCTCGACTGGAAACAACATCAAAATTAAGACTCTTAACAGTCACTGGTCATTAATATCTCTCAACATCAATGGCCTCAATTCTCCAATAAAAAGACACAGACTAACTGAATGGGTACATAAAAAAGATCCAACATTCTTCTGCATTTAAGAAACACATCTCACCCATAATGAAAGGCGTTACCTCAGGGTAAAAGGTTAGAAAAAAATATTACAAGCAAATGGTCACAAGAAGCAAGCAGGCGTAGCCATTCTACAATCGAACAAAATAGACTTTCAACCAAAATTAATCAAAAGGGATGAGGAAGGACACTTCATACTCATCAAAGGTAAAATCAACCAAGATGACATCACAATTCTGAACATCTATGCTCCCAATACAAGGGCACCCACATTTGTAAAAGATCTCCTAAAAAAGCTTAAACCACACATCGATCCCCACACAATAATAGTGGGAGACTTCAACACCCCACTCTCACTGAAGGATAAGTCATTGAAACAGAAACTAAGCCGAGAAATAACATCATTAACCAATGCCATGGGTCAAATGGATCTAACAGATATCTATAGAACCTTTCACCCAAAACAAGAAAGAATACACCTTCTTCTCTACACCCCATGAAACCTTCTCCAAAATTGATCACATCGTAGGTCACAAAGCAAGCCTCAATAGATACAAGAGGATTGAAATAATACCTTGTATCCTATCAGATCACTATGCTCTTAGGCTGCAATTCAACAACAACAGAAATGACAAAAAGCCTACACGTTCGTGGAAACTAAACAACTCTCGGCTAAATGACACCTGGGTCAGGGAAGAAATAAAGAAAGAAATCAAGAAGTTTCTGAAATTCAATGAAAATGAAGAAACAACATACCCAAATTTGTGGGATACATTGAAAGCAGTGCTAAGAGAAAAATTCATAGCACTAAGTGCCTTTAAAAAGAAATTGGAAACATCGCACATAAGCATCTTAACAACACAACTGGAAGCCCTAGAAAAAAAAGAAGCAGAAACACCCAAGAGGAGTAGATGCCTGGAAATAATCAAACTCAGGGATGAAATTAACAAATTAGAAACTAAGAAAACAGTCCAAAGAATCAATAAAACCAAAAGCTGGTTCTTTGAGAAAATCAACAAGATAGACAGACTATTAGCCAAACTAACTAAAAGGCAGAGAGACAGTATTGAAATCAACAAAATCAGAAATGAAAAGGGAGGCATAACAACAGACACTGAAGAAATTCAAAGAATCATAAGATCCTACTTTGAAGGCATATACACCACAAAATTTGAAAATCTAAGGGAAATGGATGATTTTCTTGATCAATTTCACTTGCCAAAGTTGAATGAAGAACAGATAAACAAGCTAAATAGTCCCATTTCTCCTACAGAAATAGAAGCAATCATCGATGGTCTCCCAACCAAAAAAAAAGCCCAGGGCCAGATGGTTTCAGTGCAGAATTCTACCAGACCTTCAAGGGCGAGATAATACCAATACTCTTCAAGCTACTCCAAAAGATAGAAATGGATGGAAAATTACCAAAGTCATTCTATGAGGCCATAGTCTCATTGATACCTAAACCTCACAAAGACTCAACAAAGAAAGAGAATTTCAGATCAATTTCTCTTATGAACATAGATGCAAAAATACTAAATAAAATACTTGCAAAATGAATACAGGAACACATCAAAGATATCATTCATCATGACCAAGTAGGCTTCATTCCAGGCATGCAGGGATGGTTTAATATACAAAAATCCATCAATGTAATCCACCATATAAACAAACTGAAAATAAAAAACCACATGATCATCTCCTTGGATGCAGAGAAAGCATTTGATAAAATTCAACACCCATTCATGTTTAAAGTTTTAGAGAGATCGGGGATACAAGGCACTTTCCTCAACATAATAAAGGCTATATACAGCAAGCCAATAGCCAAAATCAAAGTAAATAGTGAGATACTCAAGGAAATTCCTCTAAAATCGGGAACAAGGCAAGGCTGCCCACTCTCTCCATATCTCTTCAATATAGTACTTGAAGCTCTAGCCAGAGCAATAAGACAACAAAAGGAGATCAAGGCTATCCAGATGGGAAAGGAGGAAGTCAAATTATCCCTCTTTGCATATGATATGGTAGTGTACATAAGTGACGCTCAAAAGTCCACCAGAGAACTCCTAAAGCTGATAAACACCTTCAGCAAATTGGCTGGATACAAAATGAACTCAAAAAAGTCTGTAGCCTTCCTATACACAAATGACAAGCTTGCAAAGGAAGAAATTAGGAAAACCACACCCTTCACATTAGCCACAAGCAATGTAAAATATCTAGGAGTTACCTTAACTAAGCAAGTGAAGGACTTGTATGAAAAAAATTTCAAAACTCTGAAGAAAGAGATTGAAGATGACCTGAGAAGATGGCATGATCTTCCTTGCTCATGGATCAGAAGAATTAACATAGTAAAAATGGCCATCCTACCAAAAGCAATCTACAGATTCAATGCAATCCCTATCAAAATAACTACACAATTTTTTAAAGACATTAAAAGTTCAATTCTGAACTTCATACGGAAAAACAAAAAACCCAGAATAGCTAAAACAATCTTGTACAATAAAAGGTGCTCTGGAGGAATCTCCATACCTGATCTCAAACTGTACTATAAAGCAATAGTAATTAAAACAGCATGGTACTGGCACAGCAACAGGCTGGTTGATCAGTGGAATCGAATTGAAGACCCAGATATGAATCCACACACATATGGTCACTTGATTTTTGACAAAGAAGCCAAATCCATTCAATGGAAAAAGGATAGCATCTTCAACAAATGGTGCTGGTCTAACTGGAGGTCTATGTGTAAAAAAATGAAACTGGACCCATATTTGTCGCCTTGCACAAAACTCAAATCCAAGTGGATTAAAGACCTCAACATAAAACCAGAGACACTAAGCCAGTTAGAGGAAAAAGTGGGAAAGAGCCTGGAACATATTGGCACAGGAGACAACTTCCTGAACAGAACACCAACGGCCCAGGCCTTAATGTCAACCATTAATAAATGGGACCTCATGAGGCTGAGAAGCTTCTGTAAGGCAGGAGACACTGTCAAGAGAACAAAGCAACAGCCTACAGACTGGGAAAAGATCTTCACCAACCCTACATCTGACAAAGGTCTAATATCCAAAATATATAAATAACTCAAGAAATTAAACACCACCAAACCGAATAACCCAATTGAGAAATGGGGCTTGGAACTAAACAGAGAATTCTCAACAGAGGAGTATCAAATGGCTGAGAAACACTTAAAGAAATGCTCAACCTCCTTAGTCATCAGGGAAATGCAAATCAAAACAACTCTGAGATTCCATCTTACACCCATCAGAATGGCTAAGATCAAAAATTCAAGTGACACCACATGCTGGCAAGGATGTGGAGAGAGAGGAACACTCCTTCATTGCTGGTGGGAATGCAAACTAGTATAGCCACTTTGGAAAGCTATCTGGTGCTATCTCAGAAAAATGGGAATAGGGCTTCCTCAAGACCCAGCTATTCCACTCCTTGGAATATACCCAGAAGATCTTCCAGCACACAAAAGAAAATTTGCTCAACCATGTCATAGCAGTCTTATTCATAATAGCCAGAACATGGAAACAGCCTAAGTGTCCCTCAGTAGAAGAGTGGATAAAGAAACTGTGCTACATATACACTATGGAATACTACTCAGCTATTAAAAACAAGGAATTCCCGAAATTTGTGGATAAATGGATTGAGCTAGAAATGATCATAATGAGTGAGTTAACCCAGAAGCAGAAAGAATCAAATGGTATATACTCACTTATATCTGCATACTAGCCCAAGGGGCATGTCCCACGAAAGCCTTCACTTACCAGGAAACTGGGACAGAGGGGAGGGCATCCTATTGGGACTCTAAATGAGAGACGCATGGGAGAAAAGCAAAATAAAACAATACAGAGGGTCCTAGAAATCTACAAGTAGAACAATATGATAGGCAGATTTGGGCCCAGGGGTCCCGCTCAAACTAAGGCACCAGCCAAGGACAATACAGGAGGTAAACTTTAAACCCCTTCCCAGATCTAGCCAATGGTCAGAATATTCTCCACAGTTGAGTGGAGAGTTTGATATGACTTTCTCACGTACTCTAGTGCCTCACATTTGACCATGTCCCCTGGAGGGGGAGACCTGGTGGCACTCAGAGGAAGGACAGCAGGTAGCCAAGAAGAGACTTGATACCCTATGAGAATATACAGGGGGAAGTAATCCCCCTCAGGAACAGTCATAGGGGAGGGGAATAATGGGAAAATGGGGGCAGGGAGGAATGGGAGGATACAAGGGATGGGATAAACATTGAGATGTAACAAGAATAAATTAATAGAAAAATAAAATAAAATAAAAAATAAAAAGAAATATTGAAACTAATAGATGCCATGAATCAAATGGACCTAACATATTTACATAACATTATACCCAAACTCCAAAGAATATACCTCGTCTCAGCACTTCACAGAACCTTCTGCAAAATTGACCATATACTTGGTCACAAAGCAAACATCAAGAAATACATAAGATCGAAATAATCCCTTGCATCTTATCAGACCACCAGGGATTAAAGCTGGAACTCAACAAGAAAAGAAACAACCAAAAGCCTACAAGCTCATGGAAACTAAACAACTCCCTACTCATTGATTTCTGGGTAAAGGAAAAAGTAAAGAAGAAATTTAAAACTTCCTAGAATTCAATGATAATGAATGCAAAAAATACCCAAATTTATGGGGCACAATGAAAGCTGTGCTAAGAGGAAAGTTTATATCACTAAGTGCTTTTATAAAGAAATTGGAGAGATCCCACACTAGCAACTTAACAGCACAACAAACATCTGTAGAACAAAAAGAAGCTGACACAACAAAGAGGATCAGACAGCTGGAAATCATCAAACTCAGGGCTGAAATCACTAAATTAGG
Source organism: Acomys russatus (assembly GCF_903995435.1). Lineage (NCBI taxonomy): Eukaryota > Metazoa > Chordata > Mammalia > Rodentia > Muridae > Acomys > Acomys russatus. The sequence goes on along the minus strand of NC_067167.1, from coordinate 5,329,878 downwards.
AACAAAGAGAACAATTCGAGGAATAAAAAGAACCAAGATCTGGTTCTTTAATAAAACCAACAAGATAGACAAATCCTTAGCCAAACTAACTAAAAGGCAGAGGGAGAGTACTCAAATCAACAAAATCAGAAATGAAAAGGGAGACACAATGACAGATACTGAGGAAATCCAAAGAATCATTTGGTCTTACGTCAAAAGCCTATGTGCCACAAAATTTAAAAATCTAAATGAAATGGACAATTTTATTGACAGAGGCCAACTACCAAAATTGAACCAAGATCAGGTAAACAAATGAAATAGCCCTATATCTCCTAAGGAAATAGAGGCAGTAATCAAAAGTCTCCCAATCAAAAAAAAAAAAAGCCCAGGGACACATGGATTCATCACAGAATTCTAACAGACCTTAAAAGAATACCTAATACCAATTTTCTCCAAATTATTCCACAAAATAGAATCAGAAGGAATGTTACCAAACTCATTCTATGAGGCTACAGTCTCTTTGATAGCTAAACCTCACAAAGACCCAACAAAGAAAGAAAATTTCAGACCAATTTCTCTTATGAATGTAGGTGCAAAAATACTCAATAAAATGCTCACAAACTGAATCCAAGAACACATCAATAAATATTCAGCATGACCAAGTAGGCTTCATCCCAGGCATGTAATGGTGGTTTAATACATGGAAATCCATCATATAATCAAACTGAAAGAAAAATCACATGATTATCTCCTTCAATGCCAAAAAAGCATTTGACAAAATCCAACACCCACTCATGTTTAAAGTCTTGGAGAAATCAGGGATACAAGGCCCATACCTAAATGTAATAAAAGCAATATACAGCAAGCCAATAGCCATCAACAAACTAAATGGAGAGAAACTTTTAAAAACTTACACTGAAATCAGGGACAAGACAAAGCTGTCCATCCACTCACTCTGCATCTCTCCAATATAGTACTTGAAGGCCTAGCTAGAGCAATAAGACAACATAAGAGATCAAGGGGATATAAATTGGAAGGAAGAAGTAAAATTATTACTATTCACAGATGATATAATAGTATACATATGTGACCCAAAAAATTCCACCAAGAAAGTCCACCAGCTGATAAACACATTCAGCAAAGTGGCTAGATAAAAAAAAATCAACTCAAAAAAATCAGTAGCCCTGATATATACAAATGGCAAATGGCCTGAGAAAGAAATTAGGGAAACTACATCCTTCACAACAGCTACAAATAATATAAAGTATCTTGCTGTAACTCTAAGCAAGCAAGTGAAAGACTTGTATGAAAAACACTTCAAGTTTCTAAAGAAAGAAATTGAAGCAGATATCAGAAGATGGGAAGACCTCCCATGCTATTGAATCAGTAGGATCAATGTAATAAAAATGGCCATATTATCAAAAACAACTTACAGATTCAATGCAATTCTCATGAAATTTTCTACACAATTCTGTACAGACCTTGAAAGATCAATATTCAACTTCACATGTAAAAATAAAAAAAAATCAAAATAGCTAAAAAAAAATCCTGTACAATAAAAGAATTTCTGGAGGAATGTCCATCCTCAATCTCAAGCTGTACTATAGAGCAACAGTAATTAAAACAGCATGATACTGGCATAGAAATAGGCTAGTTGATCAGTAGACTCAAATCAAAGACCCAGAAATAAACCCACATACCTATGGATACTTGGTTTTTGACAAAGAAGCCAAATCCATAAAGCAGAAAAAACGATAGCATCTTCAACAGACACTGCTGGTCTAACTGGATGTCTACATGTAGAAAAATGCAAACAGATCCCTGTACAAAACTAAACTCCAAATGGATTAAAGACCTCAACAAAAAAAACAGACACACTAAATCTGTTGGAAGAAAAAGTGAAATAGAGCCTTGAACTCATTGGCACAGGAGACAACTTCCTGAACAGAACACCAACAGCTCATGCTCTAAGACAAAAATTAATAAATGGGACCTCCTGAAGCTGGAAAGCTTCTTTAAGGCAAAGGACATTGTCAACAGAACAAAACAACAGCCTACAGACTGGAAAAAGATCTTGACCAACCCTACATCTGACAAAGGACTAATATCCAAAATATATAAAGAACTCAAGAACTTAACACCACCAAACCAAATAACACAGTTAAAAATGGTGTACAGAGCTAAAGGCTGAGAAACACTTAAAGAAATGCTCAACATCCCTAGTCATCAGTAAAATGCAACTCAAAACAACTCTGAGATTCCATCTTACCCATCCAAACAACTAAGATCACAAACTCAAGTGACAGCACATGCTGGTGAGGATGTGGAGAAAGGGGAATACTCTTCCATTGCTTGTGAGAATGAAAACTTGTATAACCACTTTGGAAATCAATCTGGTGCTTTTTCAGAAAATTAGGAACAGTGCTACCAAAAGACCCAGCCATACCACTACTGGGCATATACCAAAAAGGTGTTCCTCCATACAACAAGGACATTTGCTCAACTATATTCATACCAGCTTTATTCAAAATAGCCAGACTATGGAAACAACCTAGATGTCCCTCAACCAAAGAATGGATAAAGAAACTCCAGTACATTTACACAATGGAATACTACTCAGCTATCAAAAACAAGGAAATCTTAAAATTTGTAGGCTATTCACAGATGATACAATAGTACACATAAATAATGCCAAAAATCTACCAAAGAACTCCTATAGCTTATAAACACCTTCAGCAAAGTGGCTAGATACAAAATTAACTCAAAAAATCACTATTCTGCCTTTATACAAATGATAAATGGACTGCCAAAGAAATTAGGGAAACAACATGCTTCACAATAGCCAAAATAATATAAAATATCTTTCGGTACCCCAACAAAGCAAGTAAAAAACTTATACAACAAGAACTTCAAGTATTCAAAGAAAGAAATTGGAAAAGATATTAGAAGATAGAAAGATCTCCTGTGCTCATGGACCATTAAGAATAACATAATAAAAATGTCTATCTTACCAAGAGCAAGCTACAGATTCAATACAATGGCCATCAAAATCTAACACAATTCTTTATAGACCTTGAAATCACAATATTCAAATTCATACAAAAAAAAATAAAACCCAGGATAGCTAAAACAACTCTGTACAATAAAAGAACTTCTAGGGGGGGGGTACCAAATCTCTAATTTCAAACTGTACTACAGAGCAATAGTAATTAAAACCACATGGCATTAGCATAAGAACAGACAGGTAGATCAATTAAATCAAATCAAAGATCCATAATAAACCCACACACCTATGGACACTTGATTTTTGACAAAGAAGCCAAAACCATACTACGAAAACAAGAAAGCATCATCAACAAATGGTGCTGGTATAACTGGATGTGTGCATGTGGAAGAATAGATACATACCTATCATCAGTAGATGATATGATCATCTATCATCAATAGACACAAATAGATCAATATCTATCATCCAGCACAAAACTCAAGTCCCAGTAGATCAGGGATATCAACATAACGTAAGATACACTAAATTAAAAGGATAAACTAAATCTAAAACAGGAGAAAATTTCCTGAACAGAAAACCAACATGTAAGGCACTAAGATTAACAATTAATAAATGGGACCACATGAAATTGAAAAGCTTCTGTAAGGAAAAAGACACCATCAATAGGACAAATCAGCAGTCTACAGAATGGAAAAATATATCTACCAACGCTCCATCTGATAGAGGGCTAACATTCAAAATATATAAAGAATTCAAGAAACTAAACACCAACAAACCAAGTAGCCCAAGTAAAAAATAAGGTACAGAGCTAAACAGAGAATTCTCAACAGAGGAACCTCTAATGGCTAAGAATCGCTTTTTTAAAAAATGTTCAACATCCTTAGTCATCAGGGAAATCCAAATCAAAGTGACTCTGAGATTTTATCTTACACCCATCAGAATGGCTAAGATCAAAAATTCAAGTGACAGCAAATGCTGGCGAGGATGTGGAGCAAGGAGAGCATTCCTCCACTGCTGATGGGAGTGTAAACTTGTGCAATCACTGTGGAATTCAACCTGGCAGTTTCTCAGATAATTGGAAAAAATTCTACCTCAAGACCCAGCTTTACTACTCCTAGGCATATATCCTAAAGATGCTCCACCATACCACAAGACATTTGCTCAGCTATGTTCATAGCAGCTTTATTCATAATAGCCAGAAATTGGAAACAACCTAGATGTTCCTCAATCAAACAACATATAAAGAAAATGTAGTAGTGCATTTGCAAAATGGAAGATTACTCAGCTATTAAAAACAATGACATAATGACATTTGCAGGCAAATGGGTATAACTAGAAAAGATCATCCTGAGTGAGGCAATTCACACCCAGAAAGACATGCATTGTACATACTCACTTATAAAGTGAGGATAACCAGGCTACAATCCACAGACCCAAAGATGCCAAGTAACAAAAAGGGTCCAAGGGAAGATGCTTGAATCTCATCCAGAAAAAGAAATAAAATAAACATCTTAAGTAGATAGAGAGAGGTAAGGGGATAGGAGATGGGGTAAGGAGAGTGGCAAGGGTGGGAATCAGGTTTAGGGAGAGCTTGGGGGAGTACTGGTAGAGAAAACAGAAATCAATAGAGGGGGCATCTCTGAGAGGAGCTGGAGACCTGGGATAAGGGAGGCTCCTGAGAGTCTATGGAGGTGACCCTAGCTGAGACTCCTAGCAATGGAAGATATGGAGCCTGAAGTGGACACCTTCTATAGCCAGGTAGGACTTCCAGTAGAGAGAGTGGGACACCAACCCGCCAATAAAACCTTTGACCCAAAAGTTGTCCTGCCTACAAGATGTGCAGGGATAAAGATGGAGCAGAGGTTGAGAGAGTGGCCAACCAATGACTGACCCAACTTGAGACCCGTTGCATAGAAGAGAGTCAACCTCTGACACTGTTAATGATACTTTTATATTCTTGCATACAGAAGCTTAGCATAACTGTCTTCTGACAGGCTTCATCCAGCAGCTAATGTAAACAAATGCAGCGACCCATGGGTAAACATTAGGAGGAGCTCAGGGAGTCTTGTGGAAGTGTGATGACAAGGATTGAGGAAGCTGGGGAGGGATCAAGGACACCGCAAGAAGGCCTAAAATGTCAACTAACCTGGGCCCATAGGGGCTCACAGAAACTGAACCACCAACCAAGCATGAGCTGGACCTAGGCTCCCTACACATATGTAACAGATGTACACTAGGTCATCATGTGGGTCCCTAACTTAGAGCAGGTGCTATCTCTGTTTCCCTTGCCTGGTTTTGGATCCCTTTCCCCTAGCTGGGATGCTTTGTCTGGCCTCAGTGGAAGAAGATGCACCTAGTCCTGCTGAGATTTGATGTGCCAGGACAGGTTAGTACGTATGGTGGGAGGGGGAGTCTTCCATTCTCTGAGGAGAATAGGAGTGAGAAGAGGGAGGTAGCTTTAATCAGGATGTAAAGTGAATATAAATTAATGAAAAAAATAAGTCTTTTTTTAAATGGTGAGAATAATAAAGACATCCAACATTGATCTTTAGCTGCCACATGCACACACATACACGTGCATACACAAGCACATGTATGCATGCACACCAGCACAAATACATACATACAAGCATGAACACTTGCTTCATCATAGGTTGTAGCATGTCACCACTGAGGAAACTTAGAAAAGGGCACACAGGATCTCTCTTAGTAAAGGATAAATGGGAATCCGTTTCTTTCACCCAGATCTGTGATCATTTGAAAACAAAATAGTCAATTGTTTCTTAAGTGGGAGGCATAGCAGCTGAGGTGGTAGAACTCCTCAGTAAACAGCCAGGGGTCTCAGAAGACACCATACAAACCTGGATGTGCTGGAGAGTATACACAACAGGTTTGGAGAATCCCTCCTTCTTCTCTCCAGTCACGATGCCACCAACAACACGGGAATTCATCTTCAGCTTCCTGAAAGCCTGACCATCTTCAAAGAACCGTTTATCTAAAACTGATTCCATGTGTGCAAAGGAGACAAAAGCAACTCCTTGGGTCCCTGTATGCCCCCAAAATAAAAACAAAAAGAAAGAGAAGTGTTTGTTCCATGGATATTATAAATTGCACATATGCACACAGGCAAGGTAGATACATGCAAGCAATACATGTACATAGGCAACATGTGTACACACAGGTAACACATGTGATGTGTTCATACACATGCTCTCTCTGCTTTTGCTCTAATGACTGAAATACCAGAGAACTTCAGGTTTGGCTGAGACAGGGTTGGAAGATCACAGAAACCTGGGAAAGGAAGGGAACTCCACCCTGACTCCAGTCTGCTCTTCTTCCTCTCTGAGAATCAAGAAACTTCAACAGGTCTAATAACCCAAACACCCATGTGTTTCCGGAAGCCATCCCAACAAAGGCACTAGAAATGCCAGCCAATCTATGCTAACTTAGGGGCAAAAAGTTTATATTTTCACCTGTCCACACTCCTCACACATCCCTTATATGAACAGTGCAGCTTGTGTAACTCCCATACCATTGCACCCAAGGGGAGTCATTTCCAAGAAGTAAAACAGACCTCATGGTTTTTCTTAAGTTTTAAAGTATCCTTAAGCTTAAGCTCTACCTCATCTGTAAATCTTGTGATAGGGATGAGTACTCGGCAGTAGAAAACTTGCATGGTGTGTGTGAGGGGTCATGGTCACTGCCTAATGTCACACACAATAAACCATATGCAAATGACACCATTGAACAAAGTAACTTAGAAGTCACAGAATCACATACAGAGCCATTGCAACGACACCTGGGGCTACAAAGATGACTCATCATGGGAAAGTCTTTGTCACCAAGCCTGAAGACCTAAATTCCACACTGTCCCCACACAGCGAAGAAGGGAAGCCTAAAGCTGCATCCCACACAGGCAAGGGCATCTCAGAGACAAGGCAGTCCCACTAACCACTCTTCCTATTATTATATACTTACATTTTTATTTCTATTTTACTTAATCCCCTTATCTCTTAATGTTTTGTTACAGTGGTAGTACATTTATGAGCAGGTCATTGTGCATGTGTGGAAGTCAGAGGATAATATGTGGGAATCAGCTCTCTCTTTCTACCTTATAGATCCTGGAGATTGAACTCAGATGGTCAGGCTTGATGACAGGTGCCCTTATCTGCTAAGATCCCTAATTCTGCATTTCTATTTTCTTTTTTCTCTTTTCTCTTTTCTCTTTATTCATTTCTTTAAATGCAAACAGCAGAGGTTACTGTGTTTATCCCATGATATGGAAGTGTCTGTGGTGGAAAAGAGAAGCCAAAAGTTCAGCCATAGAAAGCTCAGGCAAGAGGAGAGAGCTCAGTCAGGAACCCAGCTGTCTGCCTCAACATCCTTAGTCAGTTCCTTCCTGATGTTGTGAACATTCAGTTTGATTATGTCATTTGTAGATGTTGTTATTTGTTCTTTCACTTGCAAGCCTCAACTGAGGTGACTCTACACTGCCTGGAAGAGAAACCTAGTTGATTGCTTCAGTGGGGTGTCCCAAGTTGATTTCTGCTGGATCTTTTGAGCTCCTGATCTGATGTTTGCTCTCTGTCTATCTGTCTGTCTGTCTGTCTGTCTGTCTGTCTGTCTTTTATTTACTTGCTTGCTTAGCCTTGTTATGATGACCTAATCCTAGATATGCAAATACCAATTTGGTAATACTTGAAAGATGGAAAAACTCAAGGCAACATAGCTAATCCAAAAATCAACTCCAAAATGACAGACAACAATGAGGATGAAACGGGTGAAATCCCAAACAAAGAGTGCAAAAGGATGAAAAGATCAATACTCAGCTCTAATCGGGACATTGATATCATCTCCCTCCCCTCAAAGCTCAGGAATCAACCTAAGAGAAGGGACAAAAGATTATAGGAGCGGATGGAATGAACATCCACAGAAAAGCAGCATCTGCCAGACACAACACAGCTGTTGCACATGAACTCTCCCAGAAACTATACTACATGCATAAAGCCAAACCAGACTCAAATCTCAACACAGATGGATGCAGAAAAGTTCATGAAGTCCCACCCCTATCTGAGGAGCTGTTGGTAATTGATGGTTACTGGAGAGCCATTGTCTTCTGGGATGTGCTCCCTGAAAAAAAAAAACATCTCCAGTAGAGAAACCTACATCCTGGCATTTACAGGAAGCATGAAATGAACTCTGTGAGTTTTTAAAAACCCACACAGTTGAGAGTGGAAAACTGTAGGAGGCAGGGAAGAAATTGGAGAGAAAAGATGATGTACAGATTTTATCAAAATGCATTGTATAAATGCATGAAATTCTCAAACAATAAAGTAAGTTAATAAAATGAAATTTAAAACAATGTATAATCTTAAAAATTAAAGATAACATGGTGAAACTCAGTGAATCTGAAGAGGATACAAATTAATAGCTGGGCAAAATAAAGAATACAAACTGATGACAAGAGACTTGTTCACTAAAGAGATAGAAATGTTGGCAGCATCACATTAAAATTGTAAAAAAAATAAGCTCAATAAATCAAATGTTATAACTCAGTGGAAAGCCTCACAACAGAATGGGCCAGGTGAAGGGCCCATCACAAATCAAGAGCTCAACAGTCACACATAGCTGGTGACCACATCCCACTTGTCACTGCACTGTGCCCCAGTGTTGTGTTTTTAATGTTCACTTTTAGTTTTTCACATCTCTAGCACGTGGAAAAGTCTGAGTGTGTGAGTCATTCACACCTCTACTTTCATCAGTTCTCCACCACCCACAACTACCTTGCAAGACTATAGTTGAGCAGTAAAGCCAGTGGGCTGACACTCAGGGTGGCTCTGTACCTGTGGGATCTGATTCCTGGATAACGGAACAGCCAACATCCATCTCGTCTCCCCTGGCTTTCAAGTTAAAGTATACATTCTCCTTGTCGCATTCTTCAGTGATGACTTTGCTTTCAATGTCTGAAAGAAAGAGAGGTCTGTTTTCATTAAAGGCACTCAGAAAGTACAGCTAGCTTGAATTTGGTTTGTTTCCAAGAAAGATGCACAGGGGCTGATTCAACGGTTAAGAACACTGTTGCTCTTGCAGGAGACCGAACTTCAGTTCCCATATCAGATGGCTCACACCACTGGGGGATCCAGTGCCCTCTTCTGGCTTCCACAGGCACCTACACTCATATGTTTATACCCACACAGAAACACATAATTTAAAATCATAAGAAGTGTATCTTTGAAAAGAAAAAAAATGCACTAGTCTTAGTCAAAAGCAAAAGAATAATGAAAAGCCAGTTAATAGTGAGGAAACTTTTGAGTCTTGGTAGATGACAGGAGTGTTCTGCATGGAGGACAATCTACCATAGCTGTAATTTTGGTTAAGCAAGTTAGTTTATTGAGTGTACATAAATCAGGCATAAAATAATATGACAATGAGCAGACACATAGTAGAAACCAAATTGGAAACCTCCACCATTAGCAGAAAGAGAGGCCTGAGAATAAGTTAACTGGAGTCCCAAACAGTAGAAGGTAGTATGGAGAATATTTTCTCCTGGCTGAGACTATCCACTGGCCATTTTCACCACAGACACCTTTATGTCACAGGTGAACAGTAGTTGAGTCTTTCACCTTGGAAGGTGCCTGGGAGTGCTTTACCTCCCAATCATATTTAAGAAACAGTGTTTCCATTGTAGCAATAACTCTTTCTGTTCTAAAAACATGGTATTTCCATTCTTGGGTCCTTTCCCCTTATCACAGAGTTGGGGAAACATGCCATCCCTGGACAAAGGGTCCTGGACAGCACTCTAAGACAAACATGTTTGGGTCTGAAGGGGGGCTTGTGCCATCTCCAAGTTGGCTTCTCAGTGAGTTTAAACATCACAGGTCAGTTCACTAGGATGTGTTTTACAGACCTTGTCACAAAACAATGAGAAGCCTAGCTGCAGCCTCAGAAATGAGATTTCCCAGCTGGAATTGTAGCTCAGTAGGCAAAGTGCTCACCTTGCAAACATGAAAACCTGGGTTCCAGTCCCAGAACCCACACATAAAAGAAATACAGGAATGTTGGTATACACTTACAATCCCAGCACTGGGACTTATTGGACATCTTAAGCACTGGAGTGAGTTCTATAAAAAAGAGAGACCTTGCTGCAAAGAAACAAGTGAATAGCACCTGAGAGGAAATTAAAGCCTAGCATGGCTTCTTGCCTCCACATGCATGCACATATACACATTCATACCCATACATGCATGGATATGGAGAGAGAAGAGGGGGAAGGGAGGTGTGTGTGTGAGTGAGAGAGAGAGAGAGAGAGAGAGAGAGAGAGAGAGAGAGAGAGAGAGAGAGAGAGAATCTTTCACGTTTTAAGAGAATGCACTAAGAGCAACAGAGTTGAACTGATATAGCTTGCATGTAGAATTTCTCCTAAGAGTCCTTGTATTAAATGATTGTCTCCCCACTTGTGAAACCAGTGATAAGTGGTGGAAATTGTAAGATGTGAGCCTGGGACACAGTCAGGTCATTGATGGCATCTCTTTCAAGGGCTATATCTCTTGCACTTCCTCTATCATTCTTGATCTCACTCACCCCTATAACCATGAGGTAAGATGCCTCTTCAAGCCACACTCATGCCATAATGTGCTGTATCTCCACAGGCCCAAAGCAATGGAGCCCAACCAACCATAGTTGAAACATCTGAAAGCATAAACTATAATCAAACATTTCCATTTTAAAAGTTGACTTATCTTAGGTATTTGTTACAGAAACAGAAAGCTGACTGACACACCAATGTTAGCAGTAGTCAATACCATTGCTAGAGTGAGTCAAACACCATTCTTGCCCCAGACTTATGCCTTCAAGGTCGAGGCTTTCAGAATATTAGATTGTACAGAGTCTAGAAGCTTACAGGCCTAGGCCTAGGGATAGATAGAGAAGCTCTGGGCTCAGCCTAAGCCATGGATTTACAAAGCGTGGGTATGGTTCTCATCTCATCCCCCTCATCTGAGGAAATAAAAACATTTGCACAAAAACTATTAACTGGAATGAGAATTGCATGCAAATATCAGTGGCACCCAATATCCTCAAGTGCAGCATGTATCAGTCAAGGAAGAATCTATGCTGTAGTAAAAACAGTCTTGAATCTTTCTGGATTAAAAATAGCATGTATTAAGTTGAGGTCTTTAATTCACTTGGACTTGATTTTTGTGCATGGTGACAAATAAGGGTCTAATTGCATTTTTCTACATGTAGACATCCAGTTAGACCAGCACCATTTGTTGAAGATGCTATCATTTTTCCATTGAATAAATTTGGCTTCTTTGTCAAAAATCAAGTGAGCAAATGTGTGTGAATTCATCTCTGGGTCTTCAATTCGATTCCATTGATTCACCAGCATATTGCTTTGCCAGTACTATGCTGTTTTAATTACTGTTGCTCTGTAGTAGAGCTTGAGATCAGGTATGGAGGTTCCTCTGGATGATCTTTTATTGTATAGGATTGTTGTTGCCATTCTGGGTTTTTCATTTCTCCATATGAATTAGAGAATTGATCTTTCAATATCTTCAAAATATTTTGTAGGTATTTTGATAGGGATTGTGTTGAATCTGTAAATTGCTTTTGGTAGGATGGCCATTTTTACTATGTTGATTCTCCCAATCCACGAACAAGGTAAATCTCTCCATTTTCTCATGTCATCTTCAATCTCTTTCTTCAGAGGTTTAAAGTTTTTTTCGAATAAGTCCTTCACTTGCTTGGTTAGAGTTACTCCTAGATATTTTATATTGTTTGTGGCTATTGTAAAGGAAGTAGTTTTCCTAATTTCTTCCTCTGCCTGATTGTCATTTGTATACAGGAAAGCTACTGACTTTTTTGAGCTTATTTTGTATCCTGCCAATTTGCTGAAGATGTTTATCAGCTGTAGGAGTTCTCTGGTGGAATTTGGGGGTCATTTATATACACTATCATATCATCTGCAAATAGGGATAATTTGACTTCTTCCTTTCCCATTTGGATCCCCTTGATCTCCATTTGATGTCTTATTGCTCTGGCTAGAACTTAAAGACCTCAACTTAAAACCAGAGACATTAATTCAGTTAGAGGAAAGAGTGGGGAAGAGCCTGAGACACATAGGCACAGGAAACAACTTCCTGAACAGAACACCAACAGCCCAGGCCTTAATGTCAACCATTAATAAATGGGACCTCATGAGGCTGAGAAGCTTCTGTAAGGCAGGAGACATTGTCAGTAGAACAAAGCAACAGCCTACAGACTGGGAAAAGATCTTCACCAACCCTTCATCTGACAAAGGTTTAATATCCAAAATATATAAAGAACTCAAGAAATTAAACACCACAAAACCAAACAACCCAATTGCGAAATGGGGCTTGTAACTAAACAGAGAATTCTCAACAGAGGAGTATCAAATGGCCGAGAAACACTTAAAGAAATGCTCATCCTCGTTAGTCATCAGAGAAATGCAAATCAAAACGACACTGAGATTCCATCTTACACCCATCAGAATGGCTAAGATCAATAACTCAACTGACACACATGCTGGCAAGGATGTGGAGAGAGAGGAACACTCCTTCATTGCTGGTGGGAATGCAAACTAGTACAACCACTTTGAAAAGCTATCTAGAGCTTTCTCAGAAAAAAATGGGAATAGGGCTTCCTCAAGACCCAGCTATCTCACTCCTTGGAATATATCCAGAAAATGCCCTACCACACAACAGGGACATATGCTCAACCATGTTCATAGCTGCTTTATACATAATAGCCAGAACATGAAAACAGCCTAAGTGTCCCTCAGTAGAAGAATGGACTAAGAAACTGTGGTACATTTACACTATGGAATATTACTCAGCTATTAAAAACAAGGAATTCCCGAAATTTGTGGACAAATGGATTGATCTAGAAATTATCATAATGAGTGAGTTCACCCAGAAGCAAAAAGAGACAAAAGGTATATACTCACTTATATCAAAACACTAGTCCAAGGGATACGTACCATGAAAAACTTTACTTACCAAGAAAGTGGGTCAGAGGGGAGGACATCCTATTGAGACCTTAGGCAAGAGTAGCATGGAAGAATGGAGAAATAGTAGGATCCACAGGGTCCTGGAAACCTACAAAAAGAACTTTATGACAGGCAGATCTGGGTCCTGGGGTCCTCCTCAAACTAAGGCACCAGCCAAGGAGAATATAGGCAGTAAACTTCGAACCCCTACCAAGACCTAGCCGACAAACAGGATATTCTCCACCATTGAGTGGAGAGTGAGATCTGACTCTCACATGAACTCTGGTGCCCCTTTTCTGACCACGTCTCCCAGATGGGGAGGCCTGGCAGCACTCAGAGGAAGGATAGCAAGTTACCAAGAAGAGACTCAATATTCTAAGAGCATATATAGGGGGAGGAGGTCTCCCTCAATCACAGACATAGGGGTGGAGAGAAGGGGGAAAGTGGGAGGGAGGGAGGAATGGGAGGAAACAGGGGAAGGGCTAACAATCGAGATGTAATATGAATAAATTCATTTTTAAAATGGGAAAAAATTAATATAAAATTGTCAAAATTTTCAATTAAAAAATAGCATGTATTTCTTAATAATGCCTGTTTCCTTCATGAATTGATTTATACCCTGCTCTTCATTGCCTTAATTCTAAGACTCAAGCAGGTGGAGTAGCTGAAGTCCAGAGATGTTCAGTCATGAAGGGGAAGGAAAAGAATGTTCTAGAAATGATCTAACATAGTCACAAGCCCCTTCCTAATGCCAACTCAAGAAGTACAATCCAACTGTCATCTCAGAAGGAAAAACTGAAGATATATAAATAAGAAAATAAGAATCATGTCTTAAATTATATAATAGACAAACTACAAATGTTTGTTGAATGAATTAATGTCACACTCTTCATGTCCTGTCTGATCTTGACCAAGTAACTGATAAATTGTAAATGTCACTAATATTAGACCTGCTTTGCTATGAATTAGAGGTTTTGAGTGTATGTGGACAGCTGTGAGAATCCAACTATGAGTCACCCTTGAAAATAAGCCTTTCGGTGCTGATCCAAGATGGCAGGACTGATAACACACTGTGTCAGATTAGTAGGAAAACCAGGGTTGCACAGTGACCTAAAGACCAAACTGAGGGATACAAAATACCAGTGCTGCTGATTCCCAAGTGAAAGGATCCACATTGTGTGGGGCATGGATGAGTCCAACCCCTGGCCACCCAGCTAACCCACAAAAAATTCCTGGGGGACAGCCAGCATTAGCCACAATTTTGGGAAGGACTGTGGGTTATCCATGCAGCTTAGGGCTATCACTGCCTGTCTACTGCTTGCAGGATCTGAGACAGGGAGTGGTGGACAGGCAGAGCTGAATCCTGGCACCAGACACAATCCACATTAGCTGACTCCTGAGAAAGAGTGACCAGCACCCAAACACCTTTGAGCTCTGATCCCTCATAGCCCCCCAGCTGCTTTCCAGCCTATCCTAGCTGGGTCACAGAGCATATAAGCATAACCCTGACATCTCAAGAGGTCCTGTGAAGGGCAGAGCTGAATCCAGGCACCAGCCACCATCCACATTAGCCACCATCCTATGAGCAACTTCAGGCCATGGTCTGTCTCTGCCCACCCACCTGAAGCATACTGCTCAGAAAAAGCTAAGACACAAAGCAAACAGGCTAAGGAGATACCTGTGTGATTCACAACCTGCATTAGCTGCTATCCTGTGAGCAACTTCAGGCCTGAGTCAATCTCTGCCCACCTGCCTGAAGCGTACTCTCTGACTCAGCTAAGACACAAAGCAAACAGGCTGAGCAGAGACCTGCTCAGGCCACAATCCTCATTAGCTGTTGTCCTGCTAGCAGTCTCTGACTCTGATCTCACCTGCCCACCTACAGACTATTGACCTAATTCACCTAGGTCACAGAGCAGAAACCTGTGCGGGTCACACCCCATATTAGCTGCTGTTTCGTGAGCAACTTTGAGCTCCAATCTCTCTCCACTGGCCAGCAGCTTACTGATCTAGCCTATCTCGAACATAGTAGATAGACAGAGCCCTGCCATCTCGAAAATAATTGTAGGGCACCTGAGAAACTTTGGACTTGGAAAAATATCAGTCCACTCCTGCCAGACCCAACTGGGATACAGTCAGGGATCCTAGCTAACCTAAACTGGGTGCATGCTCTAACACCCACTGTCCAATACCCTGAGGAGGCCTCTGGGGAGCCCTAGAAACAAGATTAGGATTGGAGCTGTCCTTACTTGCTCCCAACCTGTCTGACCAATGTGGGACACAATGTGGCAGTCTCATTGGAGGAACCTCCAGGCCTGCTAACACCAGAGACAACCATATACCTAGAGGACAGTGCAAGAAGACTAGCAATAAAATTCAGAGCCATATAATAACACTGGAAACCAGTGATCCTAACACAGCAAGCCCTGGAGATATGAACACCCATGAAGCACAAGGAGAAGACTTTAAATCTGAGGTGGTGAAAATCATAAATGCTTTGAAAGAGGAAAATAAATGGCTCAAAGAATTACAGGGAAATACATCCAAACAGATGAAGGAATTAAACAAATCCTATAAAGAATTATAGGAAAACTCAATCAAATGGGAGAAAGAAATGAATAAGACTATTCAAGACCTAAAGAGGTAATTAGAAACAACAAAGAAAACACAAGCTGAGGCAATCTTAGAGTTGGGAAACATAGGGAAGAGAACAGGAATGATGGACACAAGCCATGCAGACTGAATACAAGAGATGGAAGACAGAATCTCAAGTGTGGAAGATACGATCAAAGTTATCAATATATCAATCAAAGAAAATGTTAAAATTAAAAAGTTCCATACCCAAAACACCCAAGAAATCTGGTACACTATAAAAAGACCAAATCTAAGAATAATAGTAATAGAAGAAGGATAAGGCTCCAAGCTCCAAGGCCCAGAAAACATTTTCAACAAAATCATAAAAGAACACTTCCCCAACCTAAAGAAAAAATGCCCATAACATACAAGAAGCCTACAGAACTCCAAATAGATTTGACCAGAAAAGAAAATCCTCCTGCCACATAATAATCAAAACATCAAATGTACAGAAAAAAGAAAGAATATTGAAAGCTTCGAGAGAAAAAGGTCAAGTCATGTATAAAGGCAATCCCATCAGAATTACAACTGACTTCTCAACAGAGACTATGAAATCTTGGAGGACCTGGATGGAAGTCATGCAAACATTAAGAGACCACAGATGACAACCCAGACTACTATACCCAGCAAAACTTTCAATCACCATAGATGAAAAAAACAAGATATCCCATGACAAAACCAAGTTTAATCAGTACCTAAGCACAAATCTATCCCTACAGAAGTTACTAGAAGGAAAACTCCAACTCAAAAAGGCTAACTACACCCAGGAAAACACAGGAAATACATAACTCCACATTCACAAATCCAAAACACAGAAAAACACACACTCTATCACCACCAACATCAAGACAAAAGGAACTAACAACCACTGTTCATTAATATCTCTTAACATCAACATTAATGGCCTCGACCCCCTAGTAAAAAGGCACAGGCTGACAGAATGGATGTGAAAACAGAACCAATCATTCTGCCACATACAAGAAACACATCTCAGCAATAAAGATTGGCATTACTTCAGAGTAAAGGATCGGAAAACTGTATTCCAAGCAAATATACCCAAGAAGCAAGCTGGAGTTACCATTCTAGTATCTCATAAAATAGACTTTCAACCAAAACTAGTCAAAAAAGATGGGGAAGGTCACTACATCCTCATCAAAAGAAAAATATGCCAAGATGATGTCTCAGTTCTGATCATCTATGCCCCAAATGCAGAAGCACTCAAATTCATAAAAGAGGTGTTATTAAAGTTTGAATTGCACATCAAATGCCATACATTAACAGTAGGAGACTTCAATACCTCTCTGTCTCCAATAGATAGATCATCAAGACAGAAACTAAATGGAGAAACAAGGAAACTAATAGACATCACAAAACAAATGGACCTAACTGGTATTTACAGAGCATTTCACCTAGATACAAAAGAATATATCTTCTATTCAGCACCTCATGGAACCTTCTCCAAAATTTACCACATACTTGGTCACAAAGCAAACTTCAAAAGATACGAGAAAATCGGAATAAATCCTTGCATCTTATCAGACCACCATGGATTAAAGCTGTAACTCAACAACAAAAGAAAAAAAAAAGAAAGCCTACAAGCTCTTGGAAACTGAACAACTCCATACTCAATGACATATGAGTAAGGGATGGAAAAAAAAGGGAAATTAAAAACTTCCTAGAATTCAATGAAACTGAAGACACAACATACCCAAATTTATGAGACACAATGAAAGCAGTGCTAAGAAGAAAGTTTATAGCACTAAGTGCCTTTATAAAGAAACTGGAGAAATCCCATACTACCAACTTAACAGCACATCTGAAAGTTCTAGAACAAAAAGAAACAGACACACCCAAGAGGAGTACACAGCTGGAAATCATCAAACTCAGGCCTGAAATCAATAAATTGGAAACAAAGAAAACAATTCAAAGAATCAACAAAACCAAGAGCTGGTTCTTTGAGAAAATCAACAAGATTGACAAACCTTTAACCAAACTAACTAAAAGGCAGAGGGAAAGTATTCAAATCAACAAAATCAGAAATGAAAAGGGGGACATAATGACAGAAACTGAGGAAATCCAAGAAATCATCAGGCCTTACTTTAAAAGCCTATATGCCACAAAATTTGAAAACCTAAACAAACTGGACAATTTTCTTCATAACTACACACTATGAAATTGAATAAAGATCAGGTAAACAAATTGAATAGTTCTATCACACCTAAGGAAATAGAGGCAGTCATCAAAAGTCTCTTTTTTAAAAAATCCCAGGATCCTCTGGATCCTTCTACTTTGCTATTCTCCCATGCTTCTCTCATCTAGAGTCCCAATAGGATGTCCTCCCCTCTGTCCCAGTTTCCTGGTAAGTGAAGGCTTTCATGGGACATGCTTCATGGGCTAGTATGCAGATATAAGTGAGTATATACTGTTTGAGTCTTTCTGTTTCTGGGTTAACTCACTCATTATGATCATTTCTAGCTCAATCCATTTGTCCACAAATTTCGGGAATTCCTTGTTTTTAATAGCTGAGTAGTATTCTATAGTGTATGTGTACCACAGTTTCTTTTTTTTTTCCTTTTTTTATTATTAATTTATTCATATTACATCTCAGTTGTTAGCCCATCCCTTGTATCCTCCCATTCCTCCCTCCCTTCTGCTTCCCCCCCCATTCCCCTCCCCTATGTCTGTGACTGAGGGGGATCTCCTCCCCCTGTATATGCTCATAGGGTATCGAGTCTCTTCTTGGTGACCTATTATCCTTCCTCTGACTGCCACCAGGCATCCCCATCCAAGGGACATGGTCAAATATGGGGCACCAGAGTTTGTGTGGTCCTCCCCTCTGACCCACTTTTTTGGTAGGTAAAGTTTTTCATGGGAACGTACCCCTTGGACTACTGTCTCGATATAAGTGAGTATATACCATTTAACTCTTTTTGCTTCTGGGTGAACTCACTCATTATGATAATTTCTAGTTCAATCCATTTGTCCACAAATTTCGGGAATTCCTTGTTTTCAATAGCAGAGTAGTATTCCATAGTGTATATGTACCACAGTTTCTTTATCCATTCTTCTACTGAGGGACACTTAGGCTGTTTCCATGTTCTGGCTATTATGAATAAGGCTGCTATGAACATGGTTGAGCAAATTTTCTTGTTGTGTGCTGGAGCATCTTCTGGGTATATTCCAAGGAGTGGAATAGCTGGGTCTTGAGGAAGCCCTATTCCCATTTTTTTTGAGATAGCACCAGATAGCTTTCCAAAGTGGCTGTACTAGTTTGCATTCCCACCAGCAATGGAGTGTTCCTCTCTCCCCACATCCTTGCCAGCATATGGTGTCACTTGAATTTTTGATCTTAGCCATTCTGATGGGTGTAAGATGGGACCTCAAGTAGAACATTATGAAAGGCAGATTTGGGCCCAGGGGTCCCACTCAAACTAAGGCACCAGCCAAGGTCATTACAGGCAGTAAACTTTAAACCCCTACCCAGATCTAGCCAATGGACAGAACATTCTCTACAGTTGAGTGGAGAGTGAGGTAGGACTTTCACATGAACTCTGGTGCCTCATATTTGACCATGTCCCCTGGAGGGGGAGACCTGGTGGCACTCAGAGGAAGGATAGCAGGTTACCAAGAAGAGACTTGATACCCTATGAGCATATACAGGGGGAGTAAATCCCCCTCAGGAACAGTCATAGGGGAGGGGAAAAGGGGGAAAATGGGAGGGAGGGGAGAACTGGAGGATACAAGGGATGGGATAGCCATTGAGATGTAATAAGAATAAATTTTTAAAAATTAAAAAAATCTACCAACACTATAATACCATTGATATAATAAAGCTAAGTTTACAGTTGTAAAAAAAAAGAAAAAAAAAGCCCAGGACCAGATGCATTCAGCACAGAATTCTACCCGACCTTCAGAGAAGAGCTAATACCAATTCTTTTCAAACAATTCCATAAAATAGAAACAAAGAAAACATTACCAAACTCTTCTATGAGGCCATAGTCACCTTGATATCGAAGAATAGACTCAACAAAGAAAGAGAATTTCAAACCAATTTCTCTTATGAACATTGGTGGAAAAATACTGAAAAAAATACTTGCAAACCAAATTGAAGAACACGTCAAAACTATCATTCACCATAACCATGTAGGCTTCATTCCAGGCATGCAGTGGTGGGTCAATATATGGAAATCCACCAATGTAATTCATCATTTAAAAAACCTGAAAGAAAAAAACCCACATGATCATCTCCTTAGATGCTGAGAAAGCATTTGACAAAATCCAACACCCATTCATGTTAAAAAGTCCTGGAGTGATCAGGGTTACAAGGCACATACCTCAACATAATAAAGGCAATATACAGCAAGCCTATAGCCAACATCAAACTAAATGAAGAGAAACTTAAATCAATTCTACTGAAATCAGGGACAAGACAAATCTGTCCACTCTTTCCATATCTCTTCAATATAGTCCTTGAAGTCTTAGCTAGAGCAATAAGACAGCTACAGGAAATCAAGGGGATATAAATTGGAAACAAAGTTGAACTATCATTTTTCACAGATGATATCCTAGTATATATAA
This sequence comes from Acomys russatus, assembly GCF_903995435.1. Lineage (NCBI taxonomy): Eukaryota > Metazoa > Chordata > Mammalia > Rodentia > Muridae > Acomys > Acomys russatus. The sequence goes on along the minus strand of NC_067167.1, from coordinate 5,309,671 downwards.
GTGACCCCAAAAATTCTACCAAAGATCCCCTACAGCAGACAAACACCTTCAGCAAAGTGGCTGGATACAAAATCAACTAAAAATCAGTAACCCTGCTGTATACAAGTGACAAACAGACTAAGAAAGAAGTTAGGGAAACTATACCCTTCACAATAGCTACAAATAATATAAAGTATGTTGGTGTAACTCTAACCAAGAAAGTGAAAGATTTGTATGAAAAAAACTTCAAATCTCTGAAGAAAGAATTTGAAGATTTCGGAAGATAAAAATATCTCTCATGCTCATGGATTGGGAGAATCAACATAATAAAACTGGCCATCTTACCAAAAGCAGTCTACAGGTTCAATGTAATTCCCATCAAAATACCCACACAATTCTTTACTGACCTTGAAAGATCAATTCTCAACTTCATATGGAAAAACGAAAAACCCCAGAATAGCTAAAATGATCCTGTACAATAAGAAATCCTCTGGAGGAATCTCCACCCTGGATCTCAAGCTGCATTATAGAGCAACGGTAATTAAAACAGGATGGCTGGCATAGAAATAGGCTAGTTGATCAATGTCATCAAATCAAAGACACAGAAATAAACCCACATACCTATGGACACTTGATTTTTGATAAAGAAGTCAAATCCATACAATGGAAAAAAAGATAGCATCTTCAACAAATGGTGCTAGTCTAACTGGATGACTACATGTAGAAAAATGTAAATAGATCCATATCTATCACCCTATACAAAACTGAATTCCAAATGGATTAAAGACTTCAACATAAAACCAGAGACACTAAGTCTGTTAGAAGAAAAAGTGGGGAAGAGTTCATAGGCACAGGAGACAACTTCCTGAACAGAGCACCACCAGCTCAGGCCCTAAGATCAACTATTAATAAATAGGACCTTATGAAACTGAAAAGCTTCTATAAGGCAAGGGACTCTATCAACAGAACAAAATGACAGCCTACATACTGGGAAAGGGTCATCACCAACCCTACATATGACAAAGGGCTAAAATCCAAAATATATAAAGAACTCAAGAAATTAAACACCACCGAACCAAATAATCCAATTTTAAAAATGGGGAATAGAAATAAACAGAGAATTCTCAAGAGAGGAGTATCAAATGGCTGAGAAACACTTAAAGAAATGCTCAACATCCCTACTTATCAGGGAACTGCAACTCAATACAGCTCTGAGATTCCATATTACACCTATCTGAATGGCTAAGATCAAAAACTCAAGTGACAGTGCATGCTGGAGAGGATGTGGAGAAAAGGGAACACTCCTCCATTGCTTGTGGGAGTGCAAACTTGTACAACTACTTTGGAAATCAATCTGGTGCTTTATCAGGAAATTGGGAGTAACTCTATCTTGGACACAGCCATACCACTCCTAAGAATATACCCAAAAGATGTTCTTCCATACAACAAGGACATTTGCTCAACTAAGTTTATAGCAGCTTTATTCATAATAGCCAGAATCTGGAAACAACCTAGATGTCCCTCAAACAAAGAATGGATAAAGAAACTGTGGTACATTTACACAATGGAATACTATTCAGCTATTAAAAACAAGGAAATATTGAAATTTGCAGGCAAATGGATGGAACTGGAAACTATCATCCTGAGTCAGGTAACCCAGGCCCAGAAAGACACACATGGTATATATACTCACTCATAAGTGGATATTAGCCACATAATACAGGATAACTACACTACAACACAGAGTCAGAAACGTCAACAAAAGACTATGTATGATGTGGACCTAGATCCTCTGCTCAGATGTCTGCACAGTCTTCTTGTGGACCCCACATGTGGAGAGTAGGGATCACTTCAGACATGCACTCTGGCCACCAAACTTAGATCACTGCCCCCTGGCAAGAGGGCCTTGCCAGGCTACAGAGGAAGAGGTTACAGGTAGTACAGATGACTTGATAGGATGAAGTCACATGTTATGGGAGGAGGGCTCCTCTTTCTGAGTACTAAGGAGGGAGGGAGAGGGGATGAGGGAGGGAGTGGGATCAGGAGGGAATGAGGGAGGTGGATATACTCAGGATGTGAAGAATTTAAACTGCAGAACAAGTAGGTAACTTATATTGCTAATCCCACTATATGGGAATAGCTCTGAGACTGACTGAGACATGAATGTTTTGACACAGACAGTGCTTCTTGTTGGCTACAGAGCTCCTACAAATTACTATTAGATGCCATTCCTCATATGGCATGAATGAAGATTTACAGATGTCTTTTTATTCTGCCAATACAAAAATCAGACAGCCATCTTTAATTGTTCTGTGTATCACACACACCTTATACACTTATAATTTTAGGACTGTATAATGCTTGTGAGAAATTAAATGTTTTCAGAACAAAAGAACTGGACACTGACATTGGATCAGACCTGACAGGATGCATTCCTCTCAGCACGCTGGACACTGACATCATGTATCCTTCATGTTCCAGCACCAACTGTTTCAATTGCTGCTCCTCATCAGAGCAAGACAGCTCCCAGGACAATTTCAAAGAAAAGCTTCCAATCCCAATTGGTCCAGAATTTTAGACTGTCCCACACAGGACTCAAATTAAGCCTGGAGTTTCTCGATATTTAGAAACTGGACCAAGAATGTGATTCCTAACTTTTTTAACCATTTCTCCAATTTTATTTGGGCCCCTACTATGTAGTATTTGTCCCAAATCAGCCAGATTAAAACTTAAGAGAATAATGCCCCGTTTCTTTTAAGGAGGGTTGGGTAGGATTTTGGTTGCTTTCTTGAGCAATAGAAGGTTATTATCTATGGGAGTTGGTTCATTTTATTATTGCTCTTGTCTAGAAAGAAAACAATTTTAGACTCGGTGATGTCTCTCTTTTCCCTTATATTACATTCTTAGGTTTGGAGATAGGGGTTGAAAAAAAAGAAGGGGGAATATAGAAATATATAGGGAAGATAGAACAAAAAGTAGATTAGTGAATCTACTCCTCAACTTAATGCCTCAATTGTCACTCACAAGGTCATTTTTAATTCATTCATATAGAATTTTGCATATAGATGCAAAATAAGTTTAATTCTAGATACAGTGGTATAGAATCCAAATGTAAGTTTATTCTTCCCACACAACACTCCAACATGAGGTATTGTACCAATATAACTCAATTATAACACAAGATTTACTTCCAGTACTTTGAAATTGTTATTGCAGGCTGTTTAGCATTAATAAGTTATACAAAGTTAATTGTTAGCTGATCAAATTATGGTCATGTCAATCACTAGTCTACTTTTATCACAAGAAAATGCATCTTAGGTGCGGCAGATGGATATGATTCCATAGAAAGATAATGTAGGATAGTTTGATAAGGTCTTCAAAAACCTCAGAGACATGCAGAATATGGCATTTAAAGTGTTTTTATTATTTTTAAAGATTCACTGGCAATGAGACAGGTTAACTCCTAGCAACACCCAGCCTACCTCAAAGAGGATAATGAGCATCAAAGAACCTCTTTATGAAGTTGGCTTCAAATGTGGCAAACAAGCCACTGGGTAAAATGTCCTCATTTCTACCACATACAGAATTCTGCTTTAAAGGGGGTAAGCCTGAGTGCAGGCAGAGTCAACAGCCAAACTCTGCCAAGACAGGGTAAGCAAGTTCTCAATACTTTCTGCCTCGCAAATATGTCTGTCAGATATATTGGGCAAGAAGGCTGAAGATGATGTTCCAACATAATAGAGAGTTTTGGGTGACTATTCAGGTAGCAAATTGTCTCTATCATCTCATTTGGAAAGCTGCTAACATGCATTTCTGGCATACTCAGGTAATCAAGTTTATTCCTTCTCAAGTCTCAGATGGAGTTGAAGACCAGGTAGCTTAGTTTTACAATGAAACTTAGTTGTTGAGGGGTTAAGATGGTTTTAGCTCTAGATAGATGTTTTAAGTTGATAATAACAAGATATAATGGAGATTGATTTACATTCAGAATTTTAGACACACAAAGATAGGAAAATGTTTTCTTCAAGGCTGTCAAATACAAAGAGCCAAAACACTAAGAATGTAACATTTATGTAATTCCTGATTGTGTCATGGTTATTCTTGCTATAGCTAGTTTATTGTATATACCTGGAATAATATAAATGTATATGTAAAAAATAAAATGTTTAATTAATTTTAAAAAATAAAATTGAAAAAATTCGGCCTTTCCCTCAAGGATATGTGTTACCTAGGTACTCTGTCTGAATGGTCTGACTGGCATTCTCAGATGGTGTCAGAAGGGCAGCCAACATGGTGCTTTCCACAGTCTCCAGCAAGATGGTACCCAGGGTGGATCTCTCATTTATTCTGAGCTCAGCCCATGTGGGTGCTTTCTCCAGCACAATGGAGACACTGGTAGCTGCACTCTGCAAGGAAAAAAACATTTATTAATGTGCTCACCCCTCCCATTCCTCCTCTCCCTCCTGTTACTCCTCCCACCGCTCCTCCTCCTGCTCTTTCTCCCCCTCCCCCTTTCTTCTCCCTATTCCTCCTCCCCCTCCCTCTTCCCCTTCATCATCTGCTCTTCCTCATCCCCCATCCCTCCTCCTCCATAGGCTCCTCCTCCTCCATATCCGCCTTCTGTTCCTCCTCCTGCTCTACCTCCTCCCCTCCTCTGGTTAACAAAATAATCTATGCCCTCTTTAGCACTAGAAAAATAAAAAATGTTGAGGATGAGCCAAAATGAGAATGGGTGTGGTGATACAGTTCTGAAATTACAGAACTCAGAAGGCTGAGGCTGGTGGGTTCCAAGCTACTCAAGTTAGAGGCCAGCTTGAGTGACAGCAAGACCCTGTCTCATTTTTTTTTTAAAAAAAAAAGAGGCAAAAATGACATCCACTCAGATCCGTTTCTAGACTTAAGAGACCAATTTAGGAATGTTTGAGCCCATCCTTACCCTTGCATAGCACAGCAAGCCAGTGCCTGAAACAGCCTGCATTTCATATGTTGTTTGGCCCAGAAAATTCTTTTGGAGACTAATGTTTCCAGATACACTTAAAAATTTTGTAAAGACCTCACTCAGTGGTGATTATTTTAAAATGCTTTTTTGATATGTTAACTCCTTCTCCAGAAGGAATTTAACAGTTTGGACATGGAGAAGGCTTCCAGTCGGGGGAGAGGAGTTGGTGCTAATAGGACAGTCTGCAGAGGAGGTAAGGATTCAGCAAGGGGAGTTGGGAATGAGTCAGGCAGTGGTCAGGAGGATCTCACAGCTCTGACTAGCAACCAAGTGCTTTTTTATTTATACACATTTCTCAAAACAAAGAAGCCTAATGATTATCCATAAAGTAGAAATTATGGGCTTGATTTCTTTTTCATTACGTGTCCAGGGTTACAAATTCAGTCACAATTAGAATAGAAACAGAGCACATTATATTTTTATTGTCAGCCCTATGGCTCCAACTTAAAGAATCTAAAGAATGAATCATCTGACCTGGGATGGGGAAGGCTCCTGGGAGTCTATGGAGGTGACCCTAGCTGAGACTCCTAGCAGCAGATTGGATATAGAGCCTGAAGTGGCCACCTCTTGTAGCCAGGTGGGATTCCCAGAGGAGTGTGTGAGGGTGGGGCTTAGAGGAGAAAAAGAGAGGGAACTGTGATAAGGATTTAAAGAGAATAGATAATAAAATTAAATTAAATTAATAAGGAAAAAATAATATTTCCTCTGAATCAAACACACTTACTTACTATATGACATCCTGCTTTTTGGCTGGCAGTTTTCGCAGTTTGAGAGCATTCCAGACAAACAGAAAAAAATCTGAACTTGTCTTTTTATGAATAACAAACACTAATATGTAACTTCTTTTACTACATATTTCATCATCTATGCTATAAAGTAGAAATTTTTTACCTTAGTCAATATATATTCTTTACTAAGTTCTATTCCTCCAGGGCTGTACTCTGCATGACCCTCTATCTTCACACTCCATTTTCAAAGAACTCTAAGAATATAATGAAAAGAATCTATAACCTGTTCTCCTGGCCAGTCAGAGTTTGTCAACTGACTCTGTTTACCCTGCACCAATTATACTGTTTGGGTCTACTCAGGGGCAGATACCCCAAGAGGATTTCTGGAGTGATGGCCTCATCTAGCTATGTGCTTATCTGTGTTTAATGATCTCCAGGGCATAAGGAAGCCTTCTAAATAGAAGCCAGATAAATTTAACTTTAGGATGTTCCTAAAAAGATTCAGACATAATTTTCTGATGAAAGACATAAATCATAATGCGGAACACAACACGCAGAAACCAAAATCCAAAAGTGAGAGGCAGAGTAACAGGGATTGCAGCAATTGGCTTTAGTTTTGCCGGAATTGTGTCAAGCAGCTGTGCTGGCTTCGTGATTCTCACTGTTTCCAGTGGATGTGGGTATGCCAGACATGAAATCTAGTCACGTGAAAGCTGGCAGGTTAGAGAAGAATGCTGTATGAAGACACATATGTGAACAAGCAACGTGGCCCCTACATGTACTTAAGGAGGGAAGATTACAAGCTAACAACAGTTTCTTATCTAGTGTGGCTTAAGAGCAGCAGCAAATTTGAAACGTGCTTCAGAAATTCATAACAGGCCAGGGTTCTGAGAGTAAGTGACTGGTAACTATTCAGAATATGCGTGTCACATCTCTACCCCAAGACCCAAGGAGCATTCAGATAAGGAGACAAGAAGAACTTAAAAAAAAGCTGGAAGATGGGGAAGCACCTCATGACAATGACTGTCAATGGCTGCTAAAAGAGAGGTGTCATTTTTCACTAATGGAGTCAGGCAGGCTAAGCAGGCAGAAGTGCCAGGGTACCACATGGAAATGAGAAGAACATAACCACAATACAGTAGACAGACAGACAGACAGACAGACAGACAGACAGACAGACAGAAGAAACTGTCAAAACTAAAGGAAAATGTTGTTAAATGTCTTAGAATGTCTGTAGCTGAAACGCTTCTACTGAGTATCCAGGTTCAGTTCTAGCACCCACATTGGGTGCCTCACAACTGCCTGTAACTCCAGCTCTAGGAGGATCTGATACCTCTGGCCTCTATGGGCACCCACACACAAGATATATAAAGTTGACAAAAATAAATAAATCCTTAAAAATATTAGTATTTCTATTTTCTGACCCATAAGAGCAAAAATACAGAGTTATGCAGTAGATCGTGTGCATGCGTGTGTGTTAGTGTGTGTGTGCGCAAGCACATGGGCTACATGCTCATATGGAGATCAGATGCCAAATGTGACCATTGCAGCTCAGATGCCGGATGCTATTTATCTTGTTGAGACAGGGTCCCTCACTGACCTGGAACTCACCAAGTAGGCTATGTTAGATGGCCAGTGGTCCCCAGGCTCTGCCTCCCAGTGCTGGGATTTTAAATGCATGAGTTATGCCTAGATTTGGGGTCTTTGTTTTGTTTTATTTTGTTTTGTGTTCTTGGAATAGAGCCTAGGTCTTCATGCTTACAAATCAGCCCTTTGCCCACCAATCCACAACCTGAGTCAGGTACATATAGTTTAACTATCATATGTAAGCATATACATACATATTGCCTTATTTAGTATGGCGCCAATACCTATGAGATTACAAGCAATAATTATTTCTGGTTTGAAATAAGAAAACAAGGACACACAATAGAATACAACTCACCCATTAAAATCAAAAATATCATGCAATTTGCAAGCAAATGGATGGAATTAGAAAAGATCGTCCTGAGTGAGGTAACCCAGACCCAGAAAAACGTACATGGTATGTACTCACTTATAAATGGATATTAACCATAAAGTACAAGATAACTATGCTACAATCCATAAACCCAAAGAAGCCAAGGAGGGCCCAAAGAAGGATCCTTGAATCTCATTCAGAAGAGGAAATATAATAGACACCTGAAGTAGATGGGAGGAGGGAACTGGGTGGAAGACAGGGGGGAGGAGAGTAAAGGGTGAGTATCAGATGTGCAAGAGTGGACAGGAGAAAAATGGAATGGGCATGTATAGGCTGGACCTAGGCCCCCTACACACATGTAGCAGATGTGCAGCTTGGTCAACATGTGGGTTCACTAACAATAGGAGTAGGGGCTGTCTCTGACTCTGTTTTCTGCCTTTGCATCCCTTTCCCCTAGCTGGGCTGCCTTATCAGGCCTCACTGGAAGAAGATGTGCTTAGTCCTGCTGTGCCTTGCAGAATCAGGGTAGGTTGGTACTCCTTTTGGGACTCCCCCTTTCTGAGAAGAAGAAAAGGGAAGTGGGCATGAGAGTGGGACTGGGCAGAAGGAAGGGAGGGGCCTGGGATTAGGCTATAAAGTGATTAAATAATTTTTAAAGGAGAATATATAAAGGGGGATATGTTTGTGATGCGTGAAGGGGAAAAAGATGAGAGTAGAAAGGGTTACTTGGTTAGGATATAATCAAGATATATGGCTTACACATATGAAATTATCAAAGAATCAATAAAATATACTTTATTTTGAGAAAACAATACTTCAAAATAAAGAATAAAGAAAGTGATATGTTTTTAAATCAAAGTGAGATCATCCAGGAGGAAATGAATGGGGTGTGGAGATGGGTTAAAAACAAGAAGAGGTGGGAATTACAATGTATATTGACATCCACTTCTGCAAATGTCATGACAAGACCCACTATTTTCTATGGTTACCAAAAAATTTTAAGGTAAAGACATTCTGAAAGGCTGAATATAATACCTGAGGTTGGCACAGAGAGAGAGAGAGAGAGAGAGAGAGAGAGAGAGAGAGAGAGAGAGAGAGAGAGGGGAAGAGAGAGAGAGAGAGAGAGAGAGGAGGGAGAGAGAGGGGGGAAGGAGAGAGAGAGACATATATACACATTCAGAGAGTGGTGGGAAGAGACAGACACAGATGAAGAAGGTGTTGCCATTACCTGTAGGGACACTGGGGCACTTTTGTTTTCACAGGTCTTATCCAGGATGCTGAAGGTGGCATTCACAAGTGTACAGAAGGCCTGTGTTCCAAGAAAAGAGCACTTGTGAGGTTTTGCCAGTCGGTAGTAAATCACAAAGTCTACAAATTAGGCAATAGAGCTCAACATATGAGTGATCCAAGTTCCTGAGTCTCCAGTCTCTTGGAAATAAACACTTATCTCATCAAGTTTTCATTTAAAAGAAGTTGAGATGGGTGGTGAATAACAGGTGCATTTGCTCAGGAGAGTCCTGCCATCCTCCTCCAGGCAGGGAGACCATAATTCATAATAGCCTAGTATATAGTTCATGAATAACCAGGAAATTTGTAGACTCCAGTTATAAACCAAAGGAAAAAAGAATGAAGTGCTAAACTGGCTTGATTTCATCAGAGAACACTGTGTATCCATGTTGAAACAACACCAACGTACCCTATTGGTATGGAAAGTTATTATGTACTGTCCTGGTTTCATTTAAGTTGCCTTGATAAAATACCTTGACACAAAAAAAGCAACTTGAGGAAGAAAGGATTTTTTTTTTCAGTTTACAGTTCTAGGCTACAATCTGTCATTGTGAGGACTCAAAGGTGCCAGCCTGAGATGGCTCATCATGGCCATAGTCAATAGCATTGAGCAATGAGCACATGCTTACTCACTATCTTGCTTGTGCTCAGCTCTATTTCTCCACTATTACATGGTTTTTGAACCCTGTGACTAGGGAACCCTGTGACTAGGTGCTGACCACTATGGTCTGGGCCTTCCCGTATCAATTAATTAATACAATCTCTCACAGACATCCCTTACAAAGGCCAACACAATGAAGAAAATCCTTCATTGTGACTCTCTTCCAGAGTGATTCTAGGTTGGGACAAATTGACAAATAAAGTTAGTCATCAAGGCCAGAGATGCTTGTGTACACCTCTACTCCTAGCGCTTGAGAGGGAGAGACAGGCCGACCTTTGTGAGTTCAAGGCCAGCCAGGGCCACATAGTTAGACCCTGTCTCAAAAACGAAACAGTTGTCCCACATGATAATAGAACAAATGTATGAATGAACAACTAAAAAAAGCATTGCAAATTGCCAAGAGCTATATTTTTAATGTTCAATTCTTGACCATAAATTAAAATACATTTCAAACTACATTGAGACTCCATCTCACCCAAGTCAGAAGGATACCATCAAAACAACAGCAGCAGCATTGAATGGACTCAGTAGGTTTACAAAGACTGCATGAGGTTGGTAGGGACCTGGTGGCGGTGGTTAGAAGAGGAGTGAGTATGTTTAATCAAAGCATATATATGATCTCAATCAATAAAATGGTACGATAAAAAAAATGACAACAATGTTGGTGAGGGTTTGTGGGAGACAGCCTTTGTGCACTGCTGATGGGAGTATGGATAGGCACCACTGTTATAATATGCAGGCCCTCAGAGCATGAAAAACAAACCCACCATGTGACCTACCCTGACGATATGCCTAAAGAAAATTCCTCAGCTATAGGAAATATCCAGAATGCAAAGGTTCATATAGAGAAAGCTAATTAGTGTTCCAGGGGCCCTGAGGAGGTGTGGCAGCTCCTGTTTAACGGGTCTGAAGCCTCCACCGGGGTTGATGAAGATACAGAACAAGATGCTAATAATTTTTGCATGGCACACTATGAATTTACTATAGACCACTGAACTGTGCACTTTTAGGTGATGATGTGACAGATAATCTCAGCTGCCAGCTCAATGAAACCGACATCCCTTGAGAGGCACACCTTGGATATACCTGTAGGAGACTTTTTTTTCTTAATTTACTATATTGTATGTATGGGTGTTTTGATTGCCGATGTGTGTCTCTGGCTGCCTGGTTCCTGTAGAGGACAGAAGAGGGCATAAAATCTCCTAGAACTGGAGTTTATAATAGTTGCAAAGCATCAAGTGGGTGCAGGGATTTAAACATGGGTCCTCTGGAAGAGCAGGTGGTGCCCTTAACCATTGAGCAGTTTTCCAGCTCCCTGTGAGTAATATCTTAAATAGGGTAAGAAAACCTGCCCACTGCGAGTGGCACCATTCCCTTGGCTAGGATTCTGGACTTCATATACAAATTAAAGAGTGAGCTAAGCACCAACAATCACCACTCTCTGCTTCCTGGCTGGATGTAAGGTGACCAGAGGCCACAAGATCTTGCTGCCAGGCTCTCCTCACCATGAGGTACTGCATCCTCACACTGTGAGCCAAGATAGACCTTTTCTCCCTCATGTTGCTTTTGTCACAATATTTTATCCCAGCAAGAAAACAAGATGATACACAACAAACTACAAAACATGAGTCCAAGATGTGTGGGGATCCCAAGATAATGTGTAAACTCACATAAAATTGACAATTTCTGAAGATAGATGTGAAATCTTTTACTCACAGTGAGTTTAATAGATCAAGCTCTCCACTCACAACCATTTTTGCCTAAGAAGTGTTTACACAACACCAGGATATAAACCTATATATTTATTTATTATATGATTTTATACATAATATAATTATGTATTATATTCATATGTAAACCCCAGGATATTAATATATATTAAACATTTACTGATAATAAGTCATGAAACTTATTTCAAAACAATTACTTGGGCTTAGGAAGGAACTCAGTGGTACAGCACTTGCCTAGCAGGCACGAGACCCTAGGTTCAATCCTCAGCATCATAAAAGTACGTAGACAGACTCTCTTGTGCACTGTATGGAAGCATCACTTGTTAATAAAAGCTAACGACCTATTAGCTGAGGCAGGAAATAGGAAGTAGGAGTTCCAGCAGAGAGAAATGAACTCTGGTATAGAAACATAGGCAGAAGATTCACCCTGGACCTCTGAGGAAGATGGACACATGAAACTGAGAAGAGGTAACCAGAATGTGGCCCACATAGAATAGGATAAATGGGGCAAAATAAGTTATGAGCTAGTCAAGAAATAAGCAAAAGTTTATGGGCCAGGCATTTATTCGTAAATAATAAATATCAGAGTCATTATTTTAATAGCTGAAGTGCAGGAGGAAAACATTGATTACAAGACTATAATTTTAAATTACTTTTAAAGGGTTTGGTGTGTGTGTCTGTGTGGTGTGTGTGTGTGTGTGTGTGTGTGTGTGTGTGTGTGTGCATGTCTGTGTATTCTTATGTGCGTGCATGCATGTGTGCACACACACCCGTGAGCCTGCATGTGTGTGTGTGTGTGCATATGAACATGCATGCACACATGTAACCTGTAAGTGTAGTTGCTTTGTGGGGCCAGAAGAGGGCACAAGATCTCTTGAAGCTAAAGTTATAAGCAGTTGTGAGCCAACTGATGAAGATGGGGGTAATTGAATTCAGGTCTTCTGCGAGAGCAGCCATGATCTTGACCACTGACTCAACTCTGCAGCTGCCTTGCCACCCCTTTTTTTTTTTTTAGAAGAATTCCTCAAGTTTTTTTTTTTTTTTAAGGAAAATACCCTGTCTTTCCAGCTGGATGAATATTATTTTGGTCAATAAGGTATGACTAGAAGTGATACTTTAAAATGTTCTGTGTTTTTTTGTGGGGATGACAATGCATATAGTTTTATTAGATATTCCATTTCTATCTGCTTTAGACATTGCATGTTCCATTCAGGATACAGCGCTTATAAAGTACAATGTTTTAGTTCCTCTCCCTGTGCACATGTTCCATGTTCAAGTAGCGAGAGTGCCCAGTAATTTACTGTAGAAGCTTAAATTTGAAATTTAATTTGATAATTTTATCTTAACTTAATAATTTTAATATTTAAGCTTAATTTCAAACTGTCACATAACTTGCTGACTTGGGGTCCTTCATACGTATTCCCCTGTGGACTGGTGCTGCCACTCTACTTGGATTATCTTAAACCACCTCTTCAGTGGTGGGTCCTGAAGAAGCACCAGCAGAGGGAGGCATTTCCCCACCAGGGAAGCCATCAGGCATCCCTCCAGACATACCACCTGCACTCTCATACAGCTTGGTAGTGATGGGGTTGCAGACCTTCTTCAATTCTTACCTCTCTGCAGTCTGATTCTTATCCAGCCAACTGATGGCTTCCTTACACTTGTCTAGAACCTTCTGTTTGTCATCATTATTGGTCTTGCCTTGAAGTTTCTCATCTTCAGCTGCTGCTATTGTGTTAAAGGCATAGGACTCCACTGAATTATTGGAGGAAAATGTATCTCTGACCTCATCTTCAGCTTTGTACTTCTCAGCTTCCTGGACCATGCACTTAATATCCTCCTTGCTCAAGTAGGCGTAGTCATTGGTGATGGCGATCTGTTTCTCCTTTCCTGTGCTCTTGTCTACAGTGGAAACATTGAGGATGCTATTGGCATTGGTGCCAAAAGTGACTTCAACCTGAGGAACACCATGGGGTGCTGACGGTATGCCCATGAGTTTAAACTTTCCAAGGAGGTTGTTATCTTTGGCCATGGCCCTTTCAGCTTCATATGAGCACACACAGCTGTTTGTCAGAGTCGGTGGCAAAAGCCTGTGTCTGATTGGTAGGAACAATGGTACTATGCTTGATGAGGAGTATGACTCAATATGAAGGGAAAGAGGAGTGACATCCAAGAGCAGCAAATTCTGAACATTTTCAGACTTACCTCCATATAGAACGGCTGCCTGAACAGCTGTACCATAACCAACAGCTTTGTCAAGGTTACTGTTCCTATTTAGTTCTTTTCTATTTAAAGAAAAAAAAGTCTTGCAGAAGCTTCTGGATCTTGAAGGTTCTGATAGAACCACCCACCCAGACAATATCATGGATCTGTGACTTGTATAGTCTGTCATCTCAAAGGACCTTTTCAACATGGTCCACATACCATGGAACAGGTTAACATTCGATCCTTCAAATCAAGCATGGATACTAGAGGTATAGAAATTGATTCTCTGAAAATCAATCTCAGTACCAGCTTGGGTGCTGGAGGAGAAGGTAAGCTTAGCCCAATCATTGGCAGTATGCAGATGCTTCTCCTTGTTCTCACTGATGTCCTTCTTGTTCTTTCCTTTAAGCTCAGCAATGAAACGGCCAGTCATTTGGTTATCAGAGTCCTCTCCTCCCAAGTGAGTGTCTCGAGCTGTCTATTTTACTTCAAAATTGTCATCTTCAATAATGAGTGTTAATACATCAAAAGTACCACCTCCCGAGTTAAAAGTCAGCACATTCCTTTCAGCTCCAATCTTTTTATCTAAGCCATATTCCTTTTCTTTTTTTAAAGGAGGGTGGCTTTCGCTTTCTCTTGTCTTCTTTCTAATACCTAAAATACATATCTGATAGCAGGAGCTGAAGCAGCATTTTGGACCACAGAGCAGGAGTCTTGTGTTAAATAAAAAAAATAGTTTCTGCTTTTAAAAACAATATAGTCCCCTGGAGGGGGAGACCTGGTGGCACTCAGAGGAAGGACAGCAGGTTGCCAAGAAGAGACTTGATACCCTATGAGCATATACAGGGGGAGGTAATCCCCCTCAGGAACAATCATAGGGGAGGGGAAGAATGGGAAAATGGGAGGGAGGGAAGAATGGGAGGCTACAAGGGATGGGATAACCATTGAGATGTAACAAGAATAAATTTTAAAAAAAGAAATACTAAAAAATATATATAGATAGTATGTTTTTTGCTATTTCACTATTGCACTTATTTTTTAAGATTGACAAAGCAATATTTTACCTAATTGACCTCTTGGAAAACATCAAGAACTAAAAATTTTCAACAACGCTTACACATTCAATAAGAATATGCATCCAGTCAGAAAAGGGGACATCTATCTCAAAGCCACACACACACCAAGGCTCAAGGAACATAGCGAATGGAGGGTCAGGAAGAATGTAACAGCAGGAGGGCATGAAAGAAAACAATGAGGTGCTGTCTTCTGAACATGACAGGGTGATGGCACTCATGAACACACAGCAGCTGTGGGAATCTACACAAGAGCAAGCAAGCCAAATTTCTAGACATAGACTGGGAAGGTGCTCTCCAGCTCCTCCCTCACTGAGAAACTCTTTGTAGCAAGAGCTTCTGGGAGAAGGAGAATTGTTCTTTCTTAAGGGTATGGTGACAAGTGGGGTCACATTTTCCAGTATATACCCCACACCCATGCATGTATGACCACCAGTGACTAAACTTAGTAGGTCATCAATGAAAAATAGTACATGAAATTGGAAGGAATGCTGGGTTGAGGAATGCTGGGGGTAGGGGAAAGAAGAGGGTGAGTATTATCATAGTTCGTTGTATATGTGGATGAAATTCTCAAGAAGAAAAATAAAAGTTTTTAGGCCAGGTATGGTGGCACATGCCTTTAATTCCAGCACTCAGGAGGCAGAGGCAGGCAAAACAATCTGAGTTCGAGGCCAGCCTGGTCTACAAAGTGAGCCCAGGACAGCCAAGGCTACACAGAGAAAACCTGTCTTGAAAAAAAAAGTTTTTAAAAAACTTACATTGTGAGGATCCATGGCTTTCCCTGCTTGGCACTGCTGTATCTGATCACTGTTGGGTATCAAGTCTTCCTTACACTTGAAGGGGGCCCCTGGTAGGAAAAAAAATCAACTATGGAAAACATTCGTCACACTGAGGTTACTATGTGGAAAGCTGATTCTGTGTCCTTTACACATAACATCTGACCTCAGCCATGATACATAGAAGTGATGAGGGGCAAACTGCAAACACTCACAAGGTGTTAGATGCTCCAAAAGCATGGCATAGGTTCAAAGGGAGTGAGAGAGGATACAGTGCCTAATGCCACAGTGACCATTCATGTCAGCTATCATCTCAACAGAAAGAGCATCACCTGGGAGATGGGCCTCTGGCCATGCTTATAGGGAATCATCTTGAGTAGGTTCATTGGTAGGGGAAGACACATCTTAGTTGTTGGCAGGACCATCTCCTGGGCAGGGAGATCCTGCACAGCACAAAATGGGAATATCGAGCGGCAGCAGCAACATACGTCGCTTTTTGTTCCTGACTGGGTGTGATGTGACTGGCTGCCTTTACTTCCCACCATAACCTTGAACCATAACCAGAATAAACCTTTGCTCCATTGAGTTGCTTTTGTGATGGTATTTTTTTTTCACATTAACAAGAAACTAAGATATTGTTACAAAACTTGAAGATAAACAAAGGTAAGCAAGTTGGTGCATGCCTGAAGTATTTTTTTCAAGTATGGAAATATAACCAGGAAATAACAGGAGCCTGGATATCTACCAACAGATGGCTGGATAATAAAAATGTGAGATATATATGACTATTATTCATCCATGGGAAATAAATAAAATATTTTTAAGAAAATAGATATAACTGGAAGTATTATATTGAAGTAACAGAGACTTAGAAAGGCAAACACTACCTATTGGCACCCATACACAGATCCTGATTTCTACAGGTCAAATATATTTAAGTAGACATAAAGGTAAAAGGAAACAGGAAGCTGGAAGGGGACCTTAATGAATGGGCTGTAAAGAATAGCAAAACACATAAGAAATGAGAAGAGAGGGAAGAAACTATGGGGAAAATAAAAATAAAGAAGGGGAAAAAAGAATCGTGGAAGATGGGAGGAGAGGAGGTGAAAGAGGAAATAAGGGAATAAGAGAAGGAGGAAGAGGAGAAATGGAAAGAGAAAAGGAGAGGGAGGAGAAGAGAGGGAGGAAGGGGAAGTGGGAGAAATAGAGGAGAGGAAGGAAAAGAGGAGGAGAGGGAAGAGGAAGAGAAGGAGGAGACAAGAGGAGCAAGAAAGGAGGCGTAGAGGATAAAGAGGAAAGGGGAAGAAGGAGAAATGAAGGGAAAAGGAGGAAAGAGAGAAAAGAGAGCATGGGGGGGGGGAGTAAGAAGAGGAGAGGGTTTACATCTTTTCCTCAGAAGTAACTGGCATAGCATTTACATTGTGTTAGGCATCATAAATAAAAAAAAAAGAAAAGTAGGAAGGAATAAGTAAAATAGATGCACATTTCTATATGGTTCTTTGTGAGAAAAAGACGAAAAGATGTGGTCGAGAAAGAGTGTGTAGAAGACTGAATGGCACTGGTGACATTCTCACCCCTGTGAGGGGCATCTTAGATAAACTTGTGTTGTTCTTGTGTTTCATGGCAGCCACTCGGGCTATGTACAGTCTGTCTTAGACTTTAGTTTATGTGTACGTGGTGTACATGTTTGTGAACATGTCTGTGTGTGTATAACATAAATGCTCATGCATATGGAAGCCAGACATTGGCATTGGGTGTCTTCCTCAGTCACTCTCTGTCATCATATACTCTAACCTCTGGAACCATAAGTCCAAATAAACTCTTTATTCTGTGGTGTCTCATCACAGCAACAGAAGAGTAATTAATACACAGGGCCATACCGTTAAAGAAAACTGGCCCTCCCTGGGCAGCCATTTACTATCCCTCAGTAAGAGGGAGCACATGAGCTCCTCTCCCATCCATATTTATGCTCAGTATTGTAAACCTAGCCAAAGTCCTTTTAAAACCTGTTACTAAAATATTTTAGTCCAAGTGGTGGTGGCACACACCTTTAATTCCAAAGTGTAAGAGGCAGAGGCTGACAGATCTCTATGAGTTGGAGGCCATCCTGGTCTACAAAGTAAGTTCCAGGACACCCAGAGATACACAGTGGATGTCTATCTTGAAAAACCAAAATAAATAAACAAACAAACATTCATTGTTCTCGAAAGAAAAAACTAAAGGTTTTCATAAGACACCAAAGTGTCAGAGCCTGAGCTCCACCCATAATTTCAGTAATAGCTAGAGCCTCTCACTTTGTGTGAACCCCAGATCTTTGCACATACTGTAACCTGGGAAATTTTGATCTCCACTCTTTTAAGTATATACTTCAAGCTGGGTATGGTCCTATGATGCCATCAGTTGGTAGATGGAGGAATGAGGAATGGGGTTCAAGGCCAGTAGTGAGTTTGAGATTAACCTGTTCTACACATAACTCTGTCTTCAAAAAGAAAGATGGTTAATCAAAAATCCACTCAACTTATTATTGAGTCCACCAATGAACAAGTAAAGGAAAGTGTAGGTAGGAAAATACTTCATGGGTGAAATGAAAGAAAGTAGAAAACCTAGTTATTGGAAAAACAAAGGTTTTTTGAGTAAAGCAATGAGATAGCTCCTCTTGCCAATGCACTAAGACATTACTTTTGCAGTTGAAGTTTCCATATGCCAGGGAGCCTTCTGGGTCAAGTTGGAAGCCAGGAAGGCAGCGGCAGATGTAGGAGCCTGGGACGTTGGTGCAGATAGAATTTAGTCCACATTGTAATGGATCTTGGACACATTCATCAATATCTGCAATAAAAATCAAATATACAAGAAATTCATAGGAACAAGGAGAAGTGCACACCTAAGCCCACTGGGAAATCCTCTGCTCACCTTCACATGCCACTTCTGGGTCTGTGAAATTCACTTGTCCGTTGCTCGGCACAAAGCCAGGGTGGCAAGTGCAGAAGTAACTCCCAAGAGTGTTGGTACAGGATGAGTTGGAAGGGCATGCGTCATCACACTCATCGATATCTACACAGTGGAGAGTGAGTATGGAGGTGGGCTCAGTGGGGGGGGGGGCTTGCAGTATGAGCATAGGACCTCAGCTTGACCCCTTACATCCCCAGGTTTCACTTC
The DNA here is from genome assembly GCF_903995435.1 of Acomys russatus. Lineage (NCBI taxonomy): Eukaryota > Metazoa > Chordata > Mammalia > Rodentia > Muridae > Acomys > Acomys russatus. Next base: position 5,291,117 of record NC_067167.1, on the reverse strand, counting down.
TGTTGCTGTGATAAAAAAAAATGCCCTATCATGCCGGGCGTGGTGGTGCACGCCTTTAATCCCAGCACTCAGGAGGCAGAGGCAGGCGGATCGCTGTGAGTTCGAGGCCAGCCTGGTCTACAAAGTGAGTCCAGGACAGCCAAGACTACACAGAGAAACCCTGTCTCGAAAAACCAAAAAAAAAAAAAAAAAATGCCCTATCAAAAAGCAGTTTAGGAAGAAAGTGCTTACTTCAGCTCACAACCCCAGATTGAAGAAGTCATCATTGTGGGGGGAGTCAAGGAAGGAACTTGAAGTATCTGTTCATATCCACAGCCAAAGCAGAGAAAGAATTAATGTAGGCCACTGGCTTTTGCTACATGCCAAATTCAATTCGCCACAACACCTTGAATGTAACATCCACATGATCCCTGATTGTTTTATGGTCCTTCTTGCTGTGTGTAACTTTTCTACTTATATGTAATAGTATAAATGTATATCCCAAAAAAATAAAATAAAATCTAAAAAGAACAGAGGAAAAAATAAAAGTAAATAAATGGATTGTTGGGGGATTCTGTCAGAATATCGAGGCATATATCTGGACAAACCTGGACTTAGCATACAGAGTCTGTGTATGGAGACTCTGTGTGAGAAGAACTCTGAGAGCTTGTGAAGAAATTTCAAGAAAACAAGACAAGAATCTTGGGATCTCTGTTCTTCCATAACGTGGGTTGCTCTTGGAATATGCTTCCATGTCCCTCCTTGGTGTAGTTAAATAAGAGTAATAACAGTAAAAATGGGTTTACTTCATTATCTTGCTATTTGCTGTTATTCAGATGATGATTCCAATCACAAGTTGTCCCTGTAGCTATGCGCAGTTTAAACTTATATGAACACACCTTGCCCTGTGTTTATAGATAGCTTGGATTCATGTGAACTTTGCTCATATGACCTTGCTTAACCCCCTGAATATAAATTGTCTCATGCTCCGAATAAAGTTGGCCATCAAAGGAGACTTCAGTGCACCTCTATTTTAGGCTCCATTCTCCCAGGTTCACCTCACTAACTATAACAGTAACAATCTCTAGATGGGACTTCTCTGTGCAGCCAAGAAATGGTAAATATAAAGTATGTGAGGATGCTTCTGGGTTCAGGGATGTCTGCTTCACAGTAAGTGTAATAGCACAGGGCCAGCAAGATGGCTCAGCCTGACAACCTGGGTTCAATCCCCAGAAGCCCCATGGTGAGAGGTGAGAACTGACTGAGAATACACACACATACACACACACATGCACACACATACACACACACACACACACACATTTTAACATCTGTGAAGTATTACTTAGATTAGAATGTGGCCCACCCTTGATGTAGGCATCCCTGCTTGGAGTCCTGGGGATCATGTAAAGGAGAAGCTGAGAGCTGAGCACCAGTATACAGCAGTCCTCTCTTTCTCTCTCTCTCTCTCTCTCTCTCTCTCTCTCTCTCTCTCTCTCTCTCTCTCTCTCTCTCTCTCTCTCTCTTTCTCTCTCTCTCTCTCTCTCTCTCCTTCCTGGCCATCCATCTGTGAAATGTGACAAGCTTCCTCAAGCTCCTGCTCCCATGCTTTCCTCACAAGGATGCAGAGCACTCTAGAACTGTGAACCATTGTATAAGCCCTTTATTAACTTGCTATTGTGGGATTAGTTTTAATTTGCTTTTTCGTTGCAGCAAAGAGGAAAGTAATTAATATGGTGAGTAACTTCTGCCACCTACTGTTGTCATGGTTTTGCCTCACCACAGGCCCAGAATCCATGGAGCCAAGCACTGAAGGCTGAGCCTTTCTCAATAATTAGCTAAAAATAAACCCTTTATCCAAAATATGTTTTTCTCAGATATTTATTACACTGACAGAAATGGTCTTATCTGCTTACATTTCCCTTCAGTCTTGACAGGGATCCTGAATAGCTTTGTGAGAACTCATGAGGCCAGATTAATTTAACTCTTAGGTCCTTTTAATTTTTTTTCCATTCCATTGTGTTTCTTATAACAATATCATAAGCTAGTGAAGGTTGATAAGTCATGAGAAGTAGAACATTTTAAGTGGGAAGAAACAAGCATTTTCCCTCATGGAGATTGAAAGATGTGCACTGGGCTCCATTAAATGATACCTACACCAAAGATGGCTGCTGTCTACCCCTCCACTTCCTGAACACACACGGCTCACTATCCTAGTCTTTTCTCCTAGTTACTTTAATAAATAACCTGGGGCAGAGGGGGGTAATTTATGGGATAAAGAATTTTTAGGCTTACAATTTTATCATTGCAGAAAAACCAAGGTAGGTACTTGAAGCAGCCAGTCACATCCATAGTCAAGAGCAGATGGAGGGAGGGAAGAGAGAGAGAGAGAGAGAGAGAGAGAGAGAGAGAGAGAGAGAGAGAGAGAGAGACCTGCTGAGCACCACGCCATGTGGTACACATGGGGAAAGATGTCCTAGGACCATCACCATGCCACATGGGCAGGCTGTAACCACCTAGAGACATACTAGCCACCACACCACACAGCACAGAAAGAGGGGGTCATCTGTAGACCAGTGAGCTGTGTGGCCAGCCTGCAGAAAGCCACTACAGTGTACAAGTACACAGTAGACAGATGGGAAAGAAAGAGAAGTGGAAGAGGTTAGGCATTATAGAGATGGAACCAGAGATACAAGGATAGAGAGGAATAGCCTGTTGTGAGTAGCCAGACTCATCACCAAAGGTCATGGTGAACTCGCAATCTGTGTTGACATTGAGAGCCATATCTGGGTCTATGGCTATGTAGGGACAGGAGTCAGTGTTGATGTTCATGGTGCATATTGCTACTAGAGATCACAGGGACATTTCTGGTCTCAGGAGGCTGCAAGTTACAATGTGAATGCCCAAGGATTAAGCAGAATTGGCTGTGTCCCACACTGTGGCTGTGGTGTTCTGAAGAACTGGCCCCACCTCTCACCAGCAACAGCAGCACTCGGGAGAGCGGGCTTTGCACCTTGCCTGGAAGTACAGCAGAGCTGGCCCTGATGGCAAAGGCATAGGTGAGCCAGCTCCAAGGTTATGAGAGAAAAGATGTCCCAGCCCTTTGCTTGCTGCAGCACTTGGGAGAGTGGACTGAGCAGCACAATGGATCCGGCTTTGGAGGCATGAGTATGGGAGGCCAGTGAGTCCCAGGCTCAAGGGTGTGATAACAGAAAAGCTGATCCTGCCTCCTGTTGACAACCCCGTTGGGTTGCCTAGCCAGCAACCCCAGAAGTGCAGGAGAAATCACCCTGGTTTCCAGTTGGCCCACCCAAAAATCTACATAATCTAAAAAAAAAATCTGCATAGTCTGTTAGGAGGCAGAAAAGGTCCAGTCCTAATGATTCAAACCTGCAGGATCTCCATGACACAGGGCAACAACAGGATAACCAGAAGGAGTCCCGATGAGACCCCAATATTGATGGTGTCACAGAAGCCAGAGACCTCAAACCAAACCAATGGCTCATTGCAATAAACATTTGAAAGTAAAAATGTGTAGACAGGGGGTGTACACTGTGGAACACACTGTGACATACTACAGTTTCCACAATGAGATGTTTTCTATGTTTCATTTTAGTTTTGGGGTTTGAGGTGGTGTGTGTATGTGTGTGTGTGTGTGTGTGTGTGTGTGTGTGTGTGTGTGTGTGTTTTGGAGAGAGTGGTACAAGAGCAGATGATAGATAAAGGGGGATGAGGAGATGAGTGGAACTGAGGTGCATGATGTGAAACTCACAAAGCATCAATAAAAAGTTATTTTATTTTTAAGAACAGAGAAGTGAAGGCATGAATACTCACTCCTCTGCTTACTTTCTCTACTCTAACATAGTCCAAGACCTAACACACAGAATGGCGCAATCCATGGTGGGAGGATCACCTCACATCAGTTAGCACAATCATGACAATCCTCCACAGACATGCCGTTCTAGTTAGCATTACCATCAGATTGACACAGTTTAGGAGCGTGTTTTTTAAAAACTTCATTAATTGTCTTTATCAGTCTATGAGTAGTTGCTCTCATTGTCTTAATTGGTAGAACCATGTCCACTGTGAGTGGTATCATTCCCCAAGCAGGTAGTCCTCAATTGTATACGAAAGCTATCTATGCATCAGTCTGTGAGCAAATATGAAAGTGAGCTAGCAATAAACATCTTTCCACGGTCCCTGCCGTAAGCTCCTGCCCTGGTTTTCCTCAGTGACAAATTGTGACCTGGAAATTTAAGGCAAATAAACCTTTTCCTCCCCAAGGTGCTTTTGGTCATGGTGTTTGTCACAGCAACAGAATGAAACTAGAATACATACCCACAGATCAACCTGACCTAGAGAACTCCTCATTGAAACACTCTTCCATCGTGAATCTAGATTGTGTCAAACTCACAATCAAAACTAACCAAATGATATACAGAGCTCCCCCCATAACTTTGGACTCTAGGTTGGTTCTTGGCTGTTAGGATGAGGTGTTATTGATGTTCTGAGATCTTTAAGCGCAGACTCAAAACACCTGGCATAGTCTGCATTCTTCTTCTTGGAAACACACCTTTTTTTAAAAAAAAAAAAAAAGTAGGAGCCATATTCAATTAAGCCCAAGTGTCACTGCAGACAGTGGGAGTCTGAGTAGAGTACCCAACCAGAAGAGATCAATTATTGGAACCTACCAGCAACTGTAGGCACAGCTGCTAAGAACACTAAATAAAACAGAAAAAAAAACTAACCTGTTGTAAACAAGAACAAATGGCCACTGCTATAAGCCACTATGTTTGAGATTCATGTAATACCCATTGGCAAGTCTTCTACATGGATGGGGTGATTACCTGTACATTCCTCATGACCAGGGATCTGGGAAATTGACAAAGAGAATCCAGATGGGCAGGAGCATTTGTAGGACCCCAGGGTGTTGATGCAAATGAAGGTAGGACCACAAAGGGTTGAGTTTCTGGAGCAGTCATCCACATCTAAACAGAAAGTCAAAGTTATACAAAACAATGATGTCTGAGCTAGGAAACCTCTGGCTGTAACTAAATGCATTTTGCATTATGATATGGCCACAAGCCTGTGAAGGCCAGGCAGTGGAATGTGGTGGCTTGAATAAGAATGACCTCCTAGGCTCAGGCATCTGGACACTCGGTCCCCAGTAGGTGATGCTGTTTGGAGAGGCTCTGGTGAAGCCTTGCTAAAGGAAGTATGTCACTAGGGAGTGGGCTTGGAGATTATATAGCTTCATCCTATCCAGGTTGCCCTTTCTGCTCAATGTTGTGGGTGAGCTGTGATCTCTTAGCTTCCTGCCTCTGCCATCACATCTCTTACTCCTTTTCATGCCTTCTACGCCTTGACATGCCTTCACATCATGATGAACTTATCCCTCTGGACACATAAGCCCAAATTAATTTTGTCTTCCTTAAGGTGCCTTTGTTCATGGTGTCTTTTTTTCCACCTCTCAGAAGTAGCTATATACTGTGGGATTATATGGACCCAAAGCCATGTACCACTGGCTACTCACAGCACTCACACAGTAAGGTGAGACACAGAGACAAGAGAATCCTCAGAATCTCATGGGCCAAGTAGCCTGGTGTGTACTGTAGTGAGCAGCAAAGAGACCCTGTCTCTAAGAAGGTGGGAGTCAAGGACTGACACCAGAAGTTACCCTCTGACACATGCCATGGCATACAGGCATTCAAAATCACACACATGGAGGTGTGTTGCACTCACCTTAAGCCCAAGTCTTTTATCACTGTCTTTTCAAATAGGTTTAACTTGAGTTCCCAGTCAATACCTCCACCTACCTTCACAGGATCCTTCCGGGGCCTGGAACCTTGGCCCTCCACCACTAAATTCAAATCCTGAGTCACATAGACAATAATAGCTTCCATGAGTATTGTGGCAGGTTGCATGCAATGGGCAAAGGTTATGATTCGCACATTCATCCTCATCTGATGAGTTGGGATAAAATGCAGGATAATTTAAGTGAGAGAGGAAGAAGTGAAGAGTACACAGTAGAGATGCACTCTGCATGCTAAATGGTAGCAGACAAGATGAAAACTCTCCAGTACACATGTGTTCCCCTTTTCTCTGGGCACAAAGAGATATGCTTTCCATCCTCCCTTGCAGCTGTACAAAGGCATAAGAATAAATCCTGGCCAGTGGTATGTAAGCAGAAATGTCGCAAAGAATTTAAAAAATAAGCATCGACATTCAAAAATAGCCATAGTTCTCCATGTCTCCTGTAACCACACTCTGGGGTGTGGTTTGTAGACACCATGTGGATTCTCCACTACTCCCATGAGGAAATGACATCTTGTTCCCCAACTCCTTGAATCCATCTTGTCCTATTACTTGTGTTGGCCAATAGAATGCACAAGTGATTCCAAAACATGAGCCTCAACAAATCTGATTGCCTCTGCTTTTCCTCTGGGACTGATTGGCACTTCCACATGAATGAGGCCCAAATTAGTGTAAAGAATCAAGGAGTGCATGGAAAATGGGGCAGAAAAAAAAATGTAAGATCCAGAGGATGGGAAATACAACATCTTCTGGATGTGACAGAACTGTTGTGCACATGGACTCACAACCCAATGTGGCTATTTCTGAGGCACCGCCCACCCCTCCCTGAGAAGCTATGGTGACTGATGACTATAGGGAGGGAGGTTTTCTTCAGTGGTGTAGACACTGTTATGTTGTCCTTGATAGAGTAAAAAATTCTTCACCCATAGTCACACAAGCGCATCAATAAGTCAAGAACAATGGGGCCAAGACAGAGGCATGAAAGGAGGGAAGAAAATTGTTGCAAAGAAAAGGGAGTTTAGCAGGAGGCTTTGTGAACAATTAAATTTAAAAAGAATCGGGGACCAGGTGAGACCCCTCTACCCAAGCTCTGTGCCTACAGGGTCCCAGCTGGCAAACTCAGCCACAGTGATGTCCACACTCCAGATCCTGGCCTCCAGCCCTACCAGCTATCCCAAAGGCAGCAGCCATCAGAGAATAACAAGTGAGACCCCTCCCTCAACTCTCTGCCTGTGGTATCCCGCCAGGCAAACCAGCAGTGGTGTGGTCTGCACCATGCCATCTGTGCTCCAGTTCCTGGGTCCTAACCCTGCTTAAAATCCCAGAGACAGCAACCATCAGAGACTACCAGGTGAGAGCCACCTCCTGCGATGTGGTCTGCACCCTCAGACCATCAGGCCCTAGCTCTACCTGCAGTCCCAGAGGCCATCAACAATCAGGGTCCTCCAAGCCTGCCAACACCAGGGACAACCAGATGGGTAAAGGCTGGCATAAGAACACACTCAACAAAACCCAGGACACTATGGCACCACCAGAACCTAGCTACCCTACTACACCAAGCACTAAGATATCCTAACACACCTGAAGCACAATAAAACAGCTTTAAATCGAATCTTATGGAGATGATAGTGACCTTTAAGGAAAAAAAATAAATAAGTCCCTCAATGAAATATAGGAAAACACAATCAAATAGGTGAAGGAAATTAATAAATCCCTTAAAGAATTACAGGAAAATACAAGCAAATGGGAGGAGGAAGTTAATAAAACTGTTCAAGACCTGAAACTGGAAATAGAGGCAATAAAGGAAACACAAACTGAGGCAATCCTAGAGATGAAAAGCCTAGGAAAGATAACAGAATCAAGCATCACCAGCAAAATATAAGAGATGGAATACAGAATCTCAGGCATAGAAGATGCAATAGAAGAAATTGACACATCAGTCAAAAAATGCTAAATCAAAAGGTTTTCAACACAAAACATCCAGGAAATTTGAGACACTATGAAAAGACCAAACCTAAGAATAATAGGCTAGGAATAGGCCGGGTGTGGTGGTACACGCCTTTAATCCCAGCACTCAGGAGACAGAGGCAGGCAGATGAATGTGAGTTCGAGGCCAGCCTGGTCTACAAAGTGAGTCCAAGACACCCAGAGCTACACAGAAAAAAAAAATCTGTCTCAAAAAAAAAAAAACAAACAAATAAGAATAAGAATAAGAATAGAAAAAGGGAGATTATCAGATCAAAGACCCACAAAATATCTTCAACAAAATCAAAGAAGAAAATTTCCCAAACCTAAAGAAATAGATGCCTATAAATGAACAAATAGCTTACTGAACATCAAATAGATTGGACCAAAAAAAAAGAAAGAAAGAAAGAAAGAAAGAAAGAAAGAAAGAAAGAAAGAAAGAAAGAAAGAAAATCCTCCTGTCACATAACAATTAATCACCAAATGTTGAAAACAAAGAAAGAATATTAAACGCACAAGGAATAAGGGCCAAGTAACATATAAAAGCAGATCCATTAGAATGACACCAGATTTCTTAACAGAGAAAGGCCAGAAGGGCCTGGGCAGATGTTTTGCAAACCATAAGAGACCATAGATGCCAGCCCAGACTACTATACCCAGCAAAACTGTCAAAACAAGATATTCCATGAGAAAACCAAATTTAAACAATATTTTTCTGTTAAGCCATCCCTGCACAGGATACTAGAAGGAAAACTCCAACATAACAAGGGAAACTAAGCCAAAGAAAACAAAGGAAATAAGTGATTTCATGCAAGCCAAGCAAAAGAAAGAGAAGCACACACATTCACACTACCAACAACACCAACATCAAAGTTGGTTGCCAAATAAAAATGATCTAAACATCTCGAATGCAACTTTTACATATGGCTTTCTTGATTATTTCATAACTGCCCTTACTGTATGTAGTTTATTACAAACAAGTAAGCTCCATATGCATTTGGAAAAGATAAATATTTGATGCCAGTGTACTTTAATAAAATTTTATAACAGTAAAAAATGAAATAAAAATAATGGGGTGTATCTGAGTGACCAGCATGGGGGGTGCTAAGCTCTAGGTTCTTCCCAAAGCACAGACAAAACCGTCTGAGAAATGACAGGGACCAGGTGCTGCGAACCTTCACAGGTGGAGCCATTCAAGACGAACCCGGGTTGGCAGGTGCAACTGTAGCTTCCCACGGAATTAGTACAGATGGAATACTTAGGGCAGATTCCAACTGTCAGACACTCATTAATGTCTACAAGGCAGAGAAACAGAGGAGAAAACAGATTTAAAAATACATTTTAAAAAATAAATAAATAATAAAAAACAGGCCCTTCAAAGGAAGAAGAAGAAAAAGAAGAAGAAGAAGAAGAAGAAGAAGAAGAAGAAGAAGAAGAAGAAGAAGAAGAAGAAGAAGAAGGAAGAAGAAAGTGAATGGAGGTGTGTTGACCACCAAAAGCCCACAGCAGAGTACCAGAAAGTGTTACCTGTACATAGAAATTGACCCGGACTATCCAAGATCCAGATCTTCCCAAGGGAGGAAGAGAAGCCACTAAAACAGCTGCACTTGGCTCGCCCCAGGAGATTGGTGCAGTTTGAGTTAGGACCACAAGGTGAATTGCTTCTAAGACATTCGTTAACATCTGAGCAAAGAAAAAGGTTGAGGTGATGAACTGTTCTTGCCCTAGAAATAATGGTTGAAATAAACCTCTCCCTATGAGCTCATCATTTTTTTTTTTTGATGATTTTTGGTAGGGTCTAGGGGTCCCTCTGTTTAAATCTGAGAAGTCTTACACATCCGGTTCCCAGTTCATAAAATTGCATTACTAAGGCAAACACCATACTTTGTTTTCTTGAGATACTGAGTCTTGAAGTACATCTATCTGCAAACTTTTACAGGGAAGAAGAGTCAAAAAACAAAAGCGGATGGAGGAGTCCATATCAGAGGCAGCCCGTACTCCCTACATTATGGAATTCACATGGACTCTGTTGCCCACTCATTGATCACTTCCCCCTGGCATGGTGGCCTTGCCAGGCCACAGAAGATGAGGATACAGGAAGTCTACATAATACTTGATAGGCTAGGGTCAGATGGTAGGGAAGGAGGGCTCCCCTTTCTGAGGACTAGGGGAGGGTAAAAGGAAGGGGTTTAGAGCCAGTAAGAGATGAGGGAGGGGGCTACAATTGTGATGTAAAGTGAATAAATTGTAAATAAACCAATTTTTAAAAAATAAATAAATAAATCAGGCTCTTAAAAAAAGAAAGTGGATGGAGGAAAGGAGAGAAGGGTGTGTCTGGAAATAAGTATCCCTATGTGTGGATGGATAGGTGAGTAGAAAGAGAAATGAAAAGAAAAGGAGAGAGTGGGCCAAGAAGGGAGGGGAGTGTATATGGGTTTTTTATGTATGGATATGTATGGATAAATTGATAGGCATAATAGATGGGCATGCAGATGGAGGGAGGGAGGGAGATAAGGAGGGGCAGAGGGGTGGATGAAGGGATGGATGGGTGGACAAATACATGGATGGTGTATAGACAAAAGCAGGAAAGAAGGGAGGGAAGGCATGAAGGAAAAAGAAAAGCTTCGTGCATATTTATATGTACCAATGGATAAATAAAAATAAAATAAAATAAAATAAAATGAAGAGTGAATGGGAAGGGAAGGAGACAGAGAAAGAAATTTGGGGCATTTGGTAGGAATGACAGAGATTAACTACACCCAGTACCCATCCACCACGCATGTGACCTCCTACCCCTACCAAACACTAGAATGCTTTGATAGAATATAAACACTTTCTAGTGCTTTCTTCTGAACTGAAGAACTACCCTCCTGAGGGAGGTGAATAATCCTAAGACTAAGGAAGTCAAAACACAGTCTGCATCAGATTCACAAGGCACCCCCACATGGTTACATGAGCAATAAACAAAAGAATCGCCTGGTCGTGGTGCAGGGGTAGTTTCTTTGGCCTGTGGCCAGTGCCAGATCTAGGGTGAGAGTGGATTACATTTGTATCTCCCCAGGAAGTAACAAAATATAAACTCACCTTGACATTCCACCCCTGGACCCTTAAAGTGTGTTTGTCCATTGCTGGGCAGGAAGCCTTTTTTACAGGTGCAGTAATAACTGTCCATGGTGTCAGTGCAGGTGGCATAAGACGGACATGTGGTAGTGTCTTGACACTCATTCACACCTAGGTAGCATGGGAAGAAGAGTATGGGTGTGTTTAAAGCACTCAGTGGGCCTTCCAAAGAATCATGGAAAGGGATGGAAAAGCCAGGCCCTAAGAGTTTACTGCCTGTGAGAGTGATCGTCTCTGTGTCTTATGGATGTGAGAGACAGAGGTAAATGGACAGAGTATCTAGCCTTTATAAGAACAGCCCACAGACAAGCATGGTTGCCGCTGGATTCAGTACCCAAGGTTAGGTTCTTAAATATGAGCATAAGAGATATCCAAACCAGAATGAGAATGAACAACAGAAAACAGAAATGGGAAGGAGCCAGGTGGCATGACTCCTACAAAGACTATGACTCAATGACTACTAAATCCATCAGTGCTGATGTGAGGAAAATGCTGAGTGAATATCTCAAAACTGTGCTAATGGCACACTATCCCCTGGGCTCCATATTCTGGCTTACAACTCTGGCTGCTTTCCAGGAGGCCACACTGGTACCAGGGACTCCAGGAAAGACCCAGATCTCTGCCTGCCAACTCCAATTAAAGCAGAGACAACAGCCCAAAACTGCACAGCATTTCTAGGGTTCTGTATTCGGGCCCACAACTTCAGCAGAAAATGTCTTTCTCAGAAGCAATGTCACTTCTAGGAGTGCAAGAGGCAATGTTTACACCCAAAACACCAGGGGTCACACAGGCCACAAAAATACCAGTGGAGACACTTTACTGAAACTGAAGAATCTCTGGTCACCAGGACCCGAGTCTGTTCAGGCCAGAAAACCAAAGAAGAAAGAGAAAAAAGGGGGAAAACGTCCCCCACAAACCCACCTAACAGAAATAAATTCAGAAATGAGTGCCTAAACCTACAATAACCCCAAAACCCAGATGACTAGAGGCCATCTAAAGAACACAATCAAAAAAGAAAAAAACCAGAGCAATATGGCACCACCAGAGTCCAGCTATTCAACTACAGCAAGGCCTGGATATCCCAAGACAGTTGAAGCACAAAAAAATGACCTTAAATCCTAATTTATGAAGACGACAGGGGCCTTTAAGATGAAATGAATAAAATCTCTTTTTAAAATACAGGAAAATACAATAGAACAGGTGAAGGAAATGAATAAAACTATTCCAGACCTGAAAATGGAAATCAAAACAACAACAACAAAAACACAAACTGAGAGAATCATGCAGATAGAAAAACCTAGTTAAGAGAACAGAAACTTAATCCCAGCACTTGGGAGGCAAAGGCTGGTGGATCAATGTGAGTATGAGGCCAGCCTGGAACAGAAAACATTGTCAACAAAATTGTAAAAGAAAATCTCCCCAACTTAAAGGAAGAGATGCCTATAAACATACAAGATGCTTCCCGAATGGCAAATAGAGTGAAACACAAAAGAAAATCCCCCCACCATATAATATCAAAACACTAAATGTATATAACAAAGAAAGAATATTAAAATCAGCAAGAGAAAACGGTCAAGTAACATATAAAGGTAGACCTATTAGAATTGGACCCAAATTCTCAGCAGACTTTGAAAGCCAGAAAAGCCTAGTTAGATGTCTTTTAGTCTCTAAGATACCACAGATGCCATCCCAGACTACTATACCAAGCAAAATTCTCAATCACCACAGATGGAAAAAATAAGATATTCCTTGGTAAAAATCAAATTTAAACAATACCAATCCACAAATCCAGCCCTACAGAAGATACTAGAAGGAAATCTCTAACCCTGGAAAGTTAACTACACCAAAGAAACACAGGAAATAAATAATTTTGTACCAGCAAAACCTAAGGAAAATGCCCACACAATCATCATCAACATTAAAATAGCAGTAATTAACAATTATTGAGCATTGATATCTCTCAACACCAATTGATTCAATTGCCCAAAGAAAGACACAGGCTAACAGAATGGATGAGAAAACAGAATCCATCCTTTTGCTGCATACAAGTAAACACACCTCAATATCAAAGCTAGACATTACCTCAGAGTAAAGGGCTGGAAAAAGGTTTTTCAACCAAATGGATCATAAGAGCAAACTGGAATACCCTCTCTAATATCTAAAAAAGTAGACTTTCAATCAAAATTAATCAAAAGAGATGAGGAAGAACACTTCATATTCATCAAAAGAAAAATCCACCAAAATCACATCTCAATTCTGAATATCTATTCCCCAAATGCAAGGGCACTCACATTTGCAAAAGAACGATTATTAAAGTTTAAATCATACATCAAACCCCACAGTTAATAGTGGGAGACTTCAATACCCAACTCAACTCTCTCCAATGGACAGGTCATCGAGACAGAAACTAAACAGAGAAATAATGAAACTAACAGACATCATAAATCAAATGTACAGAAAGTTTAACTCAAAAACAAAAGAATATACCTTCTTCTCAACACCTCTCAGAACCTTCTCCAACATGAACCATATACTCAGTCACAAAGCAAGTCTTAACAGATACAGGAAAATTGAAAACAAAAACCGTGTCTTATCAGACCACAATGGACTAAAGCTGGCTTTCAACAACAACAGAAGCAACAGAAAGCCTACAAACTCATGGAAACCGAACAACTCTCTACTCAATGACCACTGGGTCAAAAAATAAAGAAAGAAATTAAATACTTTGTAGAATTCAATGAAAATGAATGAACAACATACTTAAACTTACAATAAAAATAGTGCTACAAGGAAAGTTCAGAGCATTAAGTGCCTTCATAAAAAGTTGGAGGGATATCATACTAGCAATTTAAAAGAACACTTAGAAACTCTAGAACAAAAAGAAACAAACACACCCAAGAGGAGTAGATGGTAGGAAATAATTAAACTCGGGGCTGAGAACAATGAATTAGAAACAAAGAGAACAACACAAAGAATCAATAAAATGAGGAGCTGGTTCATTGAGAAAATAAACAAGATAGACAAACCCTTAGCTAAACTAAACTAACTAAAAGGCAGAGAGACAGTAACATAATCAGAAATGACAAGTGGGCCATAACAACAGACACTGGGGAAGTCCAAAAAATCATTGGGTCTTACTTCAAAATCCTGTACTCAGCTAGGTGTGGTGGTGCAGAAGTGTAATCCCAGCCCTCAGGGAATTAGAGGCAAGAAGATCTCTGTGAGTTTGAGGCCAGCCTAGTCTACAAAGTGAGTCTGGGACAGCCAAGGCTACATGAAGAAAACTTCTGTTTTGAAAAAAAAAAATCCTGTACTCCACAAAATTGAAAAAAATCTAAATGAAATGGATGGTTTTCTTGATAGATACCACTTACCAACATTAAATCAAGATCAGGTAAAAATTTAAATCGTCCTATAACTCGTAAGGAAATAGAAGCAATCATTAATAATCTCCCAATCAAAAATTGCCCAAGGGAAGATGGTTTTAGCTCAGAACTCTACCATCAATTTCAAAGAAGAGCTAATATCAACACTCCTAAAACTATTCCACAAAATAGAAACAGAAGGAACATTGTCAAATTCATTCTATGAGGACACAGTTACCCTGATACCTAAGCCACATAACTATGCAACAAAGAAAATTACAAATAAATTTCTTTCATAAACATTGATGCAAAAACACTCAATAAAATACTCACAAACTGAATCCAAGAACACATTAAAAAAAAGATCATCCACTATGATTAAATAGGCTTCATCCCAGAGATTCAGAGATGGTTCAACATATAAAAATCTGTCAAGGTAACCCATCATATAAACAAACTGAAAAAAAAAAAGACCCAGCTATACCCTCCTGAGCATATACCCAGAATACGTTCCACCATACCACAAGGACACTTGCTCAACTATGTTCATAGCAGCTTTATTCATAATAGCCAAAAACTAGAAACAACCAAGATGTCTCTCAACCAAAGAATGGATAAAGAAACAGTGGTACACTTACACAGTGGAATACTACTCAGCTATTAAAAACAGAAATATCATGCCATTTGTAGGCAAATGGATGGAACTAGAAAATATCATCCTGAGTGAGGAAACACGGACTCAGAAAGGCAAACATGATATATACCCACTTATAAGTGTATATGAGCCATAAAGTAAAGGATAACCACAGATCCAAAAAAGCAAAGTAACAAGGAGGGATCAATGAATGCTCGAAGGAGGGGGAAGATGCATGAATCTCATTGAGAAGGTAAAATATAATAGATATTGGGGGAGGGTGGTGGAGGTGACTGGATAGGTGTGGGGGTGAGGATGGGAACAGAAGGGATCAGGCAGGTGAGGACAGAAGGAGAGAGTATTGGGAGAGACAACTGGAATCAACAGCAGAGGAACATCTCTGGGACAAGCTAGAAACCTAGGGCAAAGGAGACCCCAATAATCTATGAGGGTGACCTTAGCTAAGATTCCTTGCAATGGGGGAGATGGAGCCTGCACTGACCATCTCCTATAACCAGGCAAGACCTCTAACAGAGGGATTTGGAAGTCAACTCAGCCACAAAACCTTTGACCTACAATTGCCCTGCCTACAGATATACGGATATTATAAGATGGAGGAAAAGTTGAGTGAATGGCCACCGATGGACTGGTCCAGCTTGAGGCCTATGCTATGATATGGAGCCCAACCCTGACACTGCTAATGATATTCTGTTATAACTGCAGACAGGTGCCTAGCATAACCATCATCAGAGAGGCTTTGCCTGGCAACTGATGGAAACAGATGAAGAGGCCCACAGCCAAACATTGGGTGAGGAATCCTGCAGAGGAGCAGAAGGAAAGATTGCAGGATAACATGCCATTGCAGCAGAATTTGCATCAGAAAAATATGGCACATTTTCTGAAGAAGTAAGAATTTCAATTCTGTAAACAGAACCTAATGAAGTGTTTTAAGTATGCCTTTACTAAAACAATAGTATTGTTACTTCTGCCTTTAAGCTACAACTCACCAAAGTGATTTTTCAAAAGTAAATTCTAGAAAATAAAATTTAGAAAATACTGTGCTAACAAAATGATCTGTGACCTCCAAGGCTGTGTCAGGAAGCAGAGGAATGAAATGAGGAAAGGAAATGGAGAGGGGAAAAGTCTCAACATAGAAAACAAAATCAGCTCAGGAGACGGGAGTCTGCAACACAATCCAGTGAGTAAAGCTGAAGTTCATCAAGGCGGCCAGGGGGCTGGAAAGAAATGAACAGAAATGTTGAAGGAGAAAAAAAAACTGAAATCCATGCTTTGGATGTTTAAACCACAGTGGAAACCATCAGCCAACACCACCAAGCAGGAAAGTAATGTCCTGATGGAGGATGCAACTATAGAACTCTGCCTTCAAAGGCCACCAAAGAACAGGTCACCACTGCCCGAAGGTGACAACACGACTTTAAGGTTCCAGGGGTGGAATGCAAGGTGAGTTTATGGCATAGAATATGTTTGACAAGGATGAGCATCTACTCTCACCCCAGATAGGGCACGGACCACAGGCCAGAGAAATGATCGATGCACCACACCAGGCAGCTCTATTGTCTGCTGCTCACATAGCCGTGGAGTTACGTGAACATGAGGCAGGCGTTTCGACTTCCTGAGTCTGTGGTTGGTGCTCATGTCACTTATTCTCAGCACTTTAAACCAGTCATGAATGTCTGTTTGCTACTTTCTGACCAAGACTGAGAGCACAAACCTACAGGCATAAACATAAATTGACAATGTGATCATTTATCAAAACAACACCAGTAGGTTCCCACTGAGTCATGGCCTTTTGGCTCAGTTTACATTGTCAGTCGTGGAATCACTGCTGTGGGACAGACCTCACAACCAATCAGAAAGTGGTTTGATCCAGCCATAACCACCACGCCAGGAAATCAGGGAGGGCGGTGTACTGCATAGAGTTTGGGCCAGGTACATACAACAGTAGATTTTCCTCTGGGAAATAAATCAAGAGAAGCTTTGCTAAGGGTGTAAAGAATTAAATAATTATAACTTCATAGGATGTCAGAAGATGACCAAAGATCAAGTTTTAAATGAAGAGAAAAGGAGAGGAGGGAATTGCAAAGTGGGAGGAGGAATAATTTTTTAGAAAAAAAAAAATCCCTTACAGGCTTCCTTCAGAATATGACACTTAGTAAAATCATTGAAGGAAAAAAATGAGAGAGTTATGGCTGTTGGGCCAGTGAGAGGGCTCAGTGGTAAATAGGTGCTTGCTGCCAGTCTTAATAATTTAAATTCAATCCCTGAAACCCACATGGTAGAAGAGAACAGACTCCCTTCAGTCTGTCCTCTGAGCTGCACATGTGCACATGCAAGTAAAGACAGATAGATAGATGATAGATAGATAGATAGATAGATAGATAGATAGATAGATAGATAGATAGATAGATAGATAGATAGACAGAAATAGATGGTAGATGGATAGATGATGATAATAGATGATAGATAATGCAGTACCAATATTTCTTTTTAAAATTAGTTACAGGGATAAATAAGTAAAAATAATAAATGCAAAGGCCCTACAGCAGAACCGTTCCTGATTCTTCAGGTAGCTAGAAGGCCAGTGCAAAGTTGAGGCATGAATGAATTTTAAAAAAAAAAAAAGAGGAGGAGGGGAAGGAAGAGGAGACCCACAGTCAGATCACACAGGACCTCCTACGTCATTGCATGATTCTGATTTTTTTTATGTATAAATTACTGTGGTTCTGCGTCTTCATTGTCAGTTTGACCGAATTTAGAATCACCTGGGTGACACATCTGTGCATGAGTATGTGATATACTTCCAGGGAGAAACATCTCCCTGAAGTGGGCCAGCACCCCATTGACTTGGGACCTAGACAGAGCAAAGGGACGCCATCTCATTCTGCCTCCTTACCACAGACTCAGTGTAACCACACATCCCAGCCACAACGCCTTTCCCTGCATTAGCAGACTATATCCCTTCAAGCCAGAATCCAAAATCAATCCTTCCTCCCTCAGGTTGCTTCTTGTTGGGCATGTGGTCACAACAATAGGAAAAAGCACTCGTGACCTAAACAGTGGGAGCAATGGCAGGTGTTTCCGTAGCGGAAGCATGGTCACAATTTTACCAACTCTTCTGCAGTTTCTGGAACCATGAACTCTGGAGAATAAAAAACAAGATGTCTTGGGGTGGAGCAATTGCCCTGTACCCATGAGCGACAAGTTCAGTATAATACATGTGGGAACAGGAAGAGCATGGGATTCTGGGTAAGCTTTAAAATGACATGAGTGGTAGATGGGATGGATGCAGGTATTGGTGTGAAACAGCTCTTGTGCCAGCATCACATTCTTTGTCTAACTTCAGCTCTGTGACAAATTTGTGACATCAGGGAGTTGGCACTGCCAGCTCTGCCCTCTCTAGTCAGAATTGCTTTTGACTCTCCAGGGTCTATGTTTGTGTGTATGTGCCTGTGTGTCTGTCCATGTGTTTGTGCATGTGTGTACATGTGTGTGTACATGTGTGTGTCTGTATGTTTGTGAATTTGTATTGTTCAAGTGTATTTGTGTGTGAATATGTGTATTTATGTGTGTATCTGTGTCCATATTTGTCTGTATGTGTATCTATGTGTGTATGTATGCTTATGTGCATCTGTTTGGTGGGGGCATGTATGTGTGAGTACATCTCTGTGTGTGTGTGTGTGTGTGTGTGTGTGTGTGTGTGTGTGTGTGTCTGTTCATGTTCTATTTGGTTTGGTTTGGTCCGGTTTGGTTTGGTTTGGTTTGGTTTGGTTTGACTTGGAGCTATTGTGAGTGGGGTTTGTTCCCTGATTTCTTTCTCGGTGTTTATGTCATTTGTACAGGAACACTACTGATATTTTAATTGGGAAGAGAGAGATCAACAGAAGTGGGGAGTAAAGGCACAAGATAAGGCAGTGGGGTGGATGGGATAAAAATACACTATATACATGTAAAAAATGTAATAGCAAAACCCATTATTCTGTATATTCTATGTGCTAATAAAAAGAATAAAAAGCACAAGGGATGGGATAAACATTGAGATGTAACAAGAATAAATTAATTAAAAAAAATTTTAAAAAAGAATAAAAAGCAATAATAATGCAGACATCATATGGAAAAACAGGAACCCCTTAAAGGTGCCCTAAACCTCGAAGACAGACCACACTGCTCTTACTTTTCTCTCTTGTGTTCTTACTACACTGGTCCTGAAACCCAACCTCTACCCTGTAGTCTACCCAGTGTTTCCCACCCATGCGCAGTGTCTCAGATCATATCTCTCTCCAACTTCCTCTTTCTCTGCAATAGCCTCTTTGCACACTTCCGGGACCTTCTATCTTAAATCTCTCAAACTTCAAGTCTTTCCAAAACCAGAATAAAAACCTTGTCCTGGACTGCTGGGCACTTCCTGACCTCCCCAGCTCACAGCTTGCCCAGTTCTAAGAGCCAAAGCCTCTGCAGCCCCAGGACCTTTGAACATGCTATTAGGCTGGCCTCTTGCCCCAACTACTTTAGCCAGGTTTTTTCAAAACCCCCATCTTCAACAGATCTCCTTTTTAAAGTCCTACAGGAAGCAAGTGGTGCCTCTCTCTTTTTTTTTTTTCCTCGAGACAGGATTTCTCTGTGTAGCCTTGGCTGTCCTGGATTCACTTTGTAGACCAGGCTGGCCTTGAACTCACAGAGATCCACCTGCCTCTGCCTCCCCAAGTGCTGGTATTACACACATACACACACAAAGTAATTTTTAAGATCCTGGCTCTCCCTCCCAGAGCAACAATCCCACATCTGTATATACAGATCTGTTCTCTCTTATCTGAGGTTCTAGCTCCACATCCTCAGGCGTGAGTACAGATCCTGGAATAACTGCAGAAACTAGGAAAGTAAAAATGGGCCGCAGTGGGAGGGCACCCTGAAGGGGGGAACAGAAGGATACAGGTGATATAAAGAGGAGATGGAAAAAAATGTAGAGGGAGGAGGGATAAGCAACTAAGGATTTTTAGGAAATCCATAAAGAATAATTATTTTATATGTACCTAAAATTACATACATATATATGTGTGTTATGTGTATACATATAAGTGTGTATATTTATTGTGTGTAGATAGATGATATAGAGATACATATATATATAAAATAAAGTTGTCCCACTGCAGCCGACAATGATGACCAATGACAAGATGTCCCTAAAGGCCCATTAGTGGCACTCACAGCTCAGAGGTAACCAACAGTTGCCTAATTGGACTTAAGGACCACTAAACAGAGAGCAAATCATGCCTAGTATTGGAAACCCAGCCAACTACCCTGGACTATGAAGTCATGAATCTTAAAGGACAGCCTGTCCCTGCTGCTTGACTAAAGAAGCACAACTCCTAACTACATCCTAAAACTTTATCCTTATACCCACAGATCAGTGTGGTTCCCACCATAACAGAAAACCACGGCACAGCTGGTCAAAACACAGAAATAGCTAACTGGTCATGGGAAGCCCAGCCCCTAAGGAAACATCTACGTCACAGCTCCTGCACCTAAGGCTTAGGAAACACCACAGAAGACAGGGTCGGAAGATTGCAAGAGCCAGAGGACCGGGAAGTCTGCTGACAGATCTTATCTCCAAGAAGTGACAGAGATGCTCCCCCCATGATACCTCAACAATACAGCCTCCTAAACATGACCTCAAAATGGATGACACCAGCAAACATGCTCATGTGGAAGGAGAACCCTTACAGGCCTCCACCCCTAGATAAAGAAGCACAGACAACCAAAGAATGTGGAGAGAGAGAGAGAACCATTCTTCCCATGGGAAAGCCCCCAGTAAGTTATTCCATGCCAGTGGTCAGCCCTGAAACTATATACATACATACAAGTAGCACTATATGCACTGAACAGGTCATGTGTGTGTGTGTGTGTGTGTGTGTGTGTGCGTGTGTGTGTGTGTGTGTGTGTGTGTGTGTGTAGCAATAACACAAGAAAAATAAAAGAAAAAGAGTGGCAGGGGTGGGAACATGAGAGAGATTGAAGGGAGGAAGGAGAAGGGCAAAAGTACGTAATTATATTTTTTTTTTTTTGGTTATTTTAAAGAAAAATAAAGAGAGAGAACATGAAGTTGGGAGGAAATGATGAGGAACACAAAGGAAGCACTGGAGGGGAGGGAACTCGGCTGCTAATACTAAATAAAATACTTAAAAAATAAAATAATTTCTGAAAGCGGGCATAGACCTAGGAGACAGGGTGAGGGTGGTTCTGGGAGGAAACAGAGGGAAATGAGAGGTGAATATAACCACAACGCACAGCGTCCTTGTATGACCTTCTCAAAGAGCCAATACAAATCACATTTTAGCTAAATTTCATATCCCTGACATTATTAGTTACTTTTCTTGATTCTGTGACAAACTGCATCACAGAAGCCACTTCAGGAGGGGAGTATTTGGTTGATTTCCAAGGAAAACATGACCACAAGAGCAAGAGGTCCCACTGCATCTGCACTGTGAAGTAAGAGAGGTAAAGGATTGGCTTTTCCCCTGTTTTATCCAGTCCAAGATCACCACCTTTGAGGCTAACCAACCACACAGGCAGAGATCCCTATCAACATAAGCCAAAATAAAATCTTGTCTCTTTATAATCTGATTGACTCAGATATTTATTATAGTCAAAGCTGGATTACACAGACTGAAAGCAAGCTCCGAGCCAATGACCAGGTCTGGTAACAGCATTCCAGGGATACAGAGCAGAAAAGGATTTCCTAGTGTCCCTACCACAATCTCAGAAACAGGGACCGAAGAACTAGAAGAGAGAAGGTATGTTAAGACTTCAGAATATGGGTAGGGAGGGACTTTTACCGGAAGAGAGGCTTCACAGCTTCCCTGTCTCTAAAGCCAGCTCTTGAGGGAACTGAAGACCAGAGAGGTTACATATCTTGCCTGAGGTTGCACAGTAATTTCAGTGACAAAGGAAATGTCCTGGAATGGGAGATGCACATCCATTCCATTGCTTCAGCCTGTGGCTCAGTCCCACAAAGGATAAGGCTCATCTGCTAAGACCCAGGAGCTCTCAAAAGAAAAAAAAATGTTGTCCAGACCAGTCATTTGTCGCTTTAGCTAACTTACCATTAAGACTTTGTACCAGTGTGAGGAGTGTGATCATCCCCCATCTGTGTGCGCCACTGAAGCCTGTGAAGAAAGGGAGGGAAAGGCATGAGCTGTTGAAAAGTTGTCTGTGCTCAACCAGCAAAATCAACCTTAGCTTTGCCTGGTGGAAACCAGTTTGACAAAGCTGCATGGAAGCCCTGCTATGGAAGCCATAATCTCCATAATGTGCTCCAGATTTTGATGGGCCTTGTTTTTAAAGGGTGCAGTGTCGACAAAAACTAGAATGATCTTCTGGATCTAGAGTTACAGGCAATTGTGAGCCCCCACTGTGTGAGTGCTGGGAACCCAGATCTGCAAAAACATCCCTTGTCCTTAACTGCTGAGGCCATCTCTCCAAGGGTAGTGGTTCTTATATTTGTGAATTTCTGATTTGTATGCTCTGTACTGTGCCCATGCCTCCTGCCATGGTCTGCTTTTATACCCTCTCTTCCACATCTCTTGACCTTCTCCTTACCAGCTAACCCTGTCCCTATTTTCATGTTTCTTTTTCTGTGTGGGTCTTGTTTTTGATTTTATCTCCTGTGGTTTCCCCCTTAAAGATTTGTAATTTCTTTGTGTGGGAATAAAAAACAGTTTCAGCCCCACAATCCAACCATGAACTCTTCCAAGACTCCCCCAACGTAGCAGACCATATCATCTTAAACTGTGAGGCAAAATAGATCCTTCTTCCTTTAAGTTGATTCATAGTTTGTATAGTTACCACCACCATCATCAGTATATGTGTGGTCACCACCATCATTGATATCTGTGTAGTCATGACAACAATTGATATGTTTGTAGTCACTACCATCATCATCACCTATGTAGTCACCACCATCTTTGCCACCTGTGTAATCACCACCGTCATCACCACCTGTGCAGTCACCACCGTCATCACCACCTGTGCAGTCACCACCGTCATCACCACCTGTGCAGTCACCACTGTCATCACCACCTGTGCAGTCACCACCATCATCACCACCTGTGCAGTCACCACCGTCATCACCACCTGTGCAGTCACCACCATCATCACCACCTGTGCAGTCACCACCGTCATCACCACCTGTGCAGTCACCACCGTCATCACCACCTGTGCAGTCACCACCGTCATCACCACCTGTGCAGTCACCACCGTCATCACCACCTGTGCAGTCACCACCATCATCACCACCTGTGCAGTCACCACCGTCATCACCACCTGTGCAGTCACCATTGTCATCACCACCTGTGTAGTTACTGTGATCATCCTCCTGCTTCAGCACTATCATCATCAGGAGAATAATCGTCATCATAGATTTTTTTTGAGATAGATTCTCAGGTAACCCAGGCTGGTCTCAAATTCACTATGTAGCAGTGTTGGGGAGGAAACCCACAGCTCCATGAATTCTATGAATGCACCCTGACAACTGACATATGTCAGATGGTAGGTAGATGGATATATGACAGATATAGAGAGATGAAAGATAGAGTGATACGCAGATTATAAATAGGTAGGTAATTGATATTTGATAGACAGATTAGATACATACATACACCCATACATATATAATATGCATACTTGCATACATATGTGCATACGTACATACATAGACAGATAATAAATATAGAGAGCTGTTAGAGAGGCATTAAACTACACAGACACCCATCCAAGCAGTGGGTAGAAAGAACACTGACAATTCAAGCATGAGAAGCCAGTTTCAGATCTCCAGAAAACCCATAAATTAACCATAGTGCATAGTGCATCTATAACCCCAGCAAGATGTGAGGCAAAGACCATGCAATTCTTAGAAGCCCCAGAGCCAGCAATGTAACAGGTATGGACCAACCCCTGAGGTTGCCCTCTGACCTCTAGGGTTATGTGTATGTGTGTGTGTGCACTTCATCACTAAAACAGAAAATCTGTATCTCTAATCTTTAAATTTAATCCAATGAAAAAAATCTTACAGACATGCAAGATAACAAGCAAAGTGAAAGATCATGCAGTGAAACACACTGGCACCCGCCCCCCAAAGCAACAGGAACCAGGAAGAAAACCTGCAGTCCCAGTCTGGTCCTAGCACAGGACTGTCTTTCCTGACTCCCTACAGCACAACCCATCCGCAGCTCAGAGTTTCTCATAGAATTCACACTCACAAGAAATTCTTTTACCCATCTTGAACAATACCAAAGCTGCTTTTACACCCCTCATTAACTAAGTCTTGTTCATTGTATTTCTTTTCGTATTCATAACTATACATGTGCATTTGTGTGTGCATTGCATGTGTGTTGTGTGTGCACTGTATGTGTGTGTGTTTGTTGCATTGAGTTGTATGTGCATTGCATGTACATTGAATGGGTATTGTGTGTACATTGCATCGTATGCAGCGTGTGTGTAGTGCAGGTGACATGCACATGTGTGTACAAGCATGTATGGACCATAAGGGTGACCTCAGACATCTTTCCTCAGACGCCATCCACCTTAATAGTTTAGAGACAGTCTCTCTCATGAGCCTGGAGCCCACCAAGTAGGCTAGGCTGGCTGGCCATCAAGAACTAGGGATCCTCTTTCTCTACTCCCCAGAGCCGGAAGTAGACATGGCTTTTGAAATGGACTCTGCAATCAAACTCAGGTCTTCCTGCTTCCATGTTCTGCTCTCTGAGATGAGGGTGATAGTGACTTCATGAAGATGATGTGCTGTGCAACAGCAAGAGGTGGCTGCCATTGCTGTATGGGCTTCTGTTCCCCTTACACCATTCTGGGGGACCTAGATACATGCACAGGAGCCCCATGTGTTTACTCGGTGCTGCATTATACCTGGAATTGAGATGGCTCATAAAACATACACACCAAATGAATAGCTCCAGGAAGAGCTACCCTGTGGGTGGGCTTCCCTGAGCAGAGAAATTTTGTCAAAGGTCTCCCTGAGGTAGAGGTTGGCTGTGTGCAACAGACCTGGGACAGTAACCTACGAGCTGGACCCCTCCAAGGCTGTCTCTTCTCCCTGTAATCCATTTCCAGCCCACACTTCAGCCATCCCTTCCTTGTCCCACTCAACCTCACACTCACCCAAGAAGAGGAGCAGCCAGGAGCTCCACATTGTACTGTGACAGTCATTCAATGAAGAGTCTCTTCCCTTTAAATGCTTGCTTTGTGGAGAAAGGAAGGGGCGGAGCCAGGGTTGCTCAACGCAGTCAGACAGAGCCCAGGCAGCTTTCTGCTGAGTTGCCGCCTTCAGAGGTGGTCAGCCTGGCAATCCCCTAATTTCTCCCTTAAATCTGGCTGGTGCACACATTTCTCCCTCTCCTCCGTCATGCCCTTATGCTTGCTCTCATCCCCCCTTCCACCATCTCTCACCATCTCCCTCCCTCGCTCGATCTCTCTCACCTTTCCCTCCTTTCCCCTCTCTTTTTTCTTTTTTTCCCAATACCATCACTTATCCCCACCTCTCATCCATTTCTCTCAAACAAGTGAAATTGTATGTGCTTCACACAGTGAAGCAAATCCAAACCTTCACGATCTCAAAGGCTTTTCCACAACCATGCCGCGTCTGGCACTGTGATAAAAAAAAAAAAAAAAAAAAAAAAAAAAAAAAAAAAAAAAAAACTTAATTCTGCCTTCATGTCAACCTTGTAGAATATGCGCATACACACACACACACACACACACACACACAAACTCACCACACCACACCACACCACACAATACACCACACTTTGATTACCCCCATAGAAACCATTTCAATCCATCCCCAGACCCCAACACATGTTCAAACACAACCTCAGAAATGCAGAAGTCAAGTCGTCAGGTATTAATTAGGGCTTCTTATTGTTCTATCAGAGCCCAGGACTTGCTTCTTCCCCTTGAAGCACCCAAGTACGGAAGCATGCAGGTGCTGGACCTGAAAGAATGAAGCTGAGCCAGGCAGGTTGGTGGGATCCAAGTCTGGCAGTGAATGCCTGGAGGGAGCAAGCCTCCAATGCAGCCCTTTCAGTGATACAGCCCTTTCAGTGACAGAGCTCTTCCCCCATACAGCTTTACTGGGGGAAATAAGGGCTAGATAAACCTTGGGGAAATGGGTAGAGGTTTTCGGGGTGGGAATGCATCATTAGTTAGGGCATAGGTGCTGGGGATGCTTAATTTACACAGAGAGGAATTCCGGGTGCTAGCTGGACAAACTCCTTATGGGTAAACCTGAAGCCTGGCCACCAGACTAGGTTACTACCTCAAGGGTGGCATAGGTGGGGGTTAAGAGATGACATGGATCAATGCACACAGACCCAGAACTGACAGGAAGCGATCCTTACTCCTTCGGTCTCAAGATGAGATTTTTTGGAGTTAACCCCACTCTTAGTCTATGCCGGTTCTACTGGTCTCATGGTTCATGTGCCCCATACCCTAGGTGCAGGCTCTGACACAGAGGTGCTAATCAAAGTAGCTTGTCAGATGGAGGGGTCATCTACCCCATGATAGGCCAGTTAGGGAGCAGAGAAGTGAGAGAAGAGCCAAAAATGAAGGTCATCAAATTAGTGTCTGGAATGTGGCACCTATGGAAGCATCTGTCTTACTCAGGGTTTCTATTGCTGTGAGGAAACACCATGACCAAAGCAACTGGGTGAGTAAAGGGCTTACTTGGCTGATACTTCCAAACCACTGTCCATCATCAAAGGTAGCCAGGAAACCAAACAGGGCAGGAACTGAAAGGCAAGAGCTGATGCAGAGGCCATGGAGGGTGCTGCTTACTGGTTCAAACCCATGACCACCAGCCCCTAGGGATGGCACCACCCACAATGGGCTGGGTCCTCCCCCATCAATCACTAATTAAGAAAATGCCCTACAGACTTGCCTACAGTTAGAGCTTACAGAGGCATTTTCTCAATTGAGATTCTCTCCTTTCAGATGACTTGAGCTTGTGTCAAGTTGACCTAAAACTAGCCAACACAACATCGGAGAACACACACTCCAGAGTGCTCCTGAGGGGTGTTGGCATTCCCACTGCTGTCAGTCATCCAGTGGAGTTTTCTCTTAGGGGGTTCCAGCTTGATGACACCCACACAATCCTGTCAACAATAAAACTATGCCTGTGGGATGACAGGATAGTGTGCGCTGGCCAGTTAAGAACCATGGGTGTGAAGCAGCTAATGGAAGCACCTGCAGAGACCCACAGCCAAACATAGGGTGGAGTGCAGGAAATCTGGGCAGGGGAGGATGTAGGACTCAGAAGGGACAGGAGCTCCATAGGAGGATGGACAGTGCCAACCAACCAGGGTCTATGGGGGGCACTGTGGAGACTGGGGCTCCTGCCAGGGACTATGCGTGGATTGGACCTAGGCCCCTTGCACAGATGTAGCCAATGGAAAGCTGGGTCATAATGTGGGTACCCGTGTAAAGGAAGGAGGGCTGGCTCTGACTCCACTCCCTGCTTTTTTGTCACTTTCCCATGGGGGATGGGCTGCCTCACTGGGTCATAGTGGAAGAGGATGCCCTCAGTCCTGATCCAACTTGATATGCTGGGGTTGGGGAGCTCCCTTCTCTGGGAAGGAGGGGAAGGAGGTGGGGGAAAGAGAGGAAGGGGGAACCAGGAAGAAAGGATGGGGACTATGGCAAGAATGTAAAATGAATAATCAATTTTTTAAAAAGCAAAG
This sequence comes from Acomys russatus, assembly GCF_903995435.1. NCBI lineage: Eukaryota > Metazoa > Chordata > Mammalia > Rodentia > Muridae > Acomys > Acomys russatus. The sequence continues at coordinate 5,263,479 of NC_067167.1, read as the reverse complement.
AATTATGGATGTAATCAAACAAGGGCAGCATTAGATAGAAATACAAGTTCACAGTCTAGCTCTTGGGATGAACATTCTACTCACTTACTGGGTTTTTTGTTGTTGGTTGGTTGGTTGATTAGTTTGGTTTGGCTTGGGTTTGGGAGAGGTTGAGGTTTTGTTTTTTTTGTTTGTTTGTTTGTTTGTTTTGTTTTGTTTTGTTTGGGTTTTTTTTTTTTTTTTTTTTTTTTTTTGGTTTTGGTTTTGTGCACTTCCTTTTGCTCTGTGAAATGCAGACTCTATTCTTTTTGCTTTGTGTCAAAACTGACATTCCGAGAAGGTTATTGTTCCATTAAGCAATGCAGAGATCATAATAGGTCAAAGGGAATAACCAACTCTCAGATGCTCATTCAGCCCTAAACTGGACATCAGCATCACACCCGCCAAGGCTAAAAGAATATGTGGAAGAAGGGAGAAAAGAAAGTAAAAGCTTTAGGATGGGGTGGAGTGCTGTGCTGTTCTGTATTGCAGGCATGGTGTCATGACATTTACAAACTCACAGAAGACCTGTGCTGGATTGGACCATCAACATCTGCTTGGGGGAGCTCCCAAGGCACCACCTCTCCCTGAGAATTTAAATGCAGTTATTGGTAGCTATGGGAAGAGGTTCGCAAAGCCCATTTCCCGCCTGAAGATACATTGGCAATTAATGGTTGATGGAGGAAAGAGAGATATTCATAAGTGTTGTGGCCATTGGTGAAGTGTCAAATTCTAGAAATAATCCCATATCCACTTGCATGCCAGCAACCCCAATGAAATTCACTGGGTCACAAAGAAAATAAGTAACAAGGGGGACCCAAGGAAGGATGCTTAAATTTCACTCAGAAGGGGGAATAGAACAGACAGAGGTAGTGATTAAAGAGGGGTAACAGGAAAGAAGAGGGAGCACAGAGGGAAATAAGAATGGATATCAAACCTGAAGACAGTCAGGGGGAGGCAGGAGGGCAGAAGGCCTGCAAAGAAAAGAGAAATTGTAAGCAGAAGCATCTCAGTGACAAGATGTAGACCTAAGCCAAGATAGGCTTCTGGGAGGACATGAGGGGGACCCTACCTGAGACTCCTAATAGCAGGGTCATATAGACTGAATAGGACATTCTCCAACTAGACAAGAGGGAAGAGACCACCAACCCACCCACAAAAACTTCAACCCAAAATTTACCCTGCCTACAAGATATGCAGGGATAAAGATAGAACAGAGATTAAGGGAACTGCCTAACCAATGCCTGGCCCAACCCAAGACCCACTCCATGGAAGACAGCCAACACCTGACACTATTACTGATGCTCTGCTATGCTTGCAGACAGAAACCTAGCAGAGTTGTCCTCTGAAAGGCTCCACCCAGCGCAGAGGTTCAAAATAAATGCTGAGACTCACAGCAAAACATTGGGTGAAGCGCAGGGACTCATGAAAAAAAAAAAAATGGAAGGAAGGATAAAAGGATCTAGAGGTGACAGGAGCTCCACAAGAAGACTAACAATGCCAAATAACCAAGACCCAAAGTTGCCTGTGGAGACTGATGCACCAACCAAGAACCATGCATAGACTTGACCTAGGCCCCCTACACAGATGTAGCCAATGGGCATCTCAAGCTTCATGTGGGTTCTCTAGTAAGGGGAGTAGGGTCTGTCTCTGACATGGACTCTATTGCCTGTTTTTTGTTTTGTTTTGTTTTGTTTTTATCATTTCCGCCTGGTGGGACTGCCTTGCCAGGCCACGGGAGAAGAGGATGCACTCAGTCCTGACCCAACTTGATGATCTGGGGTGGGTAGGTAGGGCGGATCCCCTCTTCTGAAAAATAAGGAAGGGGTGGGGGAGGAGGGAGGAAGGGTGCAACTGGGAAGAGAGGAGGAAAGGGGCTACAACTGGAATGTAAAGTGAATAAATAAATTAATTAATTAATAAAAACTGAAAGCAGAAAGAAAGAAAGAAAGAAAGAAAGAAAGAAAGAAAGAAAGAAAGAAAAGAAGAAAGAAAAAGAAGAAGAAGAAAAAGAAAGAAAGAAAGAAAGAAAGAAGGGAGAGAAGAAGAAAAGAAATTCACCGAGTCACCAAAAAAAAAAAGGCATAGACGTAGAAGGGGGAGTTGGTGGAAAGATGAGTGGGGCGTTGGAATGAGCAAGGGAAACATGTTAGCAGCAAGGGGAATGAATATGCTCAAACTACCTCATAGTGAGACTTGTTACTATGCACAGTCAGGACCTTCTAAAAAAACATATTTTAATCTGAGGTGATCGCCACTGATTACAGGGCCCTGCAAGCAATTCAATCAGAATAAGACTTAAAGGCCCAGTCGGTGCTGATAACAAAGTAGTTAGCTAAGGGGGGACCAAGAGAACAGAGACTGGTACCAATTATCTGATTAATGTCTTTGTCTCTCTATCTCTTTTTGAGCTTTTTTTTTCCCCCAAGCATGGCAAGATTTTTTTAATTACTCCTGATTAATTAGCATAGCAACAACAAGTTTCTCACAAAGCCATTCATAGTTTCCTTTTTCTCATGAGAAGCAAGTCTTAGCTGCTCCAATTTTGTAGGGCCATTTCTGTTGTTTGAATTTAGGAACAGAAATTCTTAATGCCTCTAGGTCCTGATCAACCTGCCTACTTGCTTCGGAAAGCATCAGAAGAGGCACATTTAGTCAAGCCATTAGTATATGCCCACAAAGCAGCCCAGTGATACTGCTATTGTCCAGATGAATTAATCCATAAGGCAGAATGAAAAGCGTTGGAATGAGAGGAATTGTCTAGGTTAAAAGCTTTGGGTATTACACAAGTTCCAGACCCTTGCAGGTCCCCTAATGTTAATTAGGACTGCCACCAGTCATGGTGAGTTTTATCTGTCAATGGACTGATAGTCTGCTTAGTTCCTGTCCCTATGTAATGTGAAAGGGGCCAGGTATCTAAGCATAGCCAGCAATCTTTGCCAAATTCTGGGTGGGAAGGATTAACTCATTCCCTAGCTCTCTTCTTGTAGCATAGAGTCTGATTCTCCAGGTTTTCCATTTTCCAAAGACCAGGATGTATTTTAAAAGGAATTTCCAGATTTTTAATTTTATAGCCTTTGGATTATTTTTCTATTTTTCTATTGTGTATTTTTTAAGAGGAGGTTTTTTTCTATGTATATTCATCCATGTGTTTTTAAGAAGCTTCTGTTTTACAACCCCAAATTTTGCAATGGAAACTCCCTTGTTTCTGGTAAACAGGGGGCCCAGCCCATAGAGCATGATTAGAATTGTAACCTCTGAATTCTTTCTCAAAAGATAAACTCCTACAACTTCTCTTTTTTATAGTACAAACAGATACTTAAAGTGGGTATCAGTGAGCAAAGATCAGGATAGACTATGGGCTGCTGTTCTGTAGTCACACTAGCTAATACCTTCCTTGTATCTATCTGTCTTTCTCACTGCCCACTACAGACCTGGGGGCAATGGAAGTTGGACTGTAACCCTGTATTCATACCAAACAAAAGTCTCAGGAGAATATAGTAGGGCAGGGAGTTGAAGGGCCCAGGGTCCAAGGAGACCTTAATTTCAATGAGTCCGCAGTCCATTTGGTAGCTTCTGCTTTCTTGACCTGAATATGGAGGATCCACGGTGTAATGCCCATTATTTTCATCACTGTAGGGGTGGAAAGAATCAACTTGTAGGGCCCTTTCCAGGTTAGTCCCAGTGCCTCCTTTTGTTAGCTGCTTGACCCAGACAGTATCACTGGACTCGATCAAGAAAAAAAAAAACTGTGTGATAGGCTCTCAGATGAGGTGGGTCTTTCAGATAGTCCAATGAATATCATTTATGGAGGACTGGAGTGTTTGTGGTGAGTTGAGAAAGGAATGGTTACAGAGTTCTTCCAGCTGCTTGTTTCTGAGCCATGAACTAGTTGGGGATACCTTCCAAACATAATTTGGTAGGTGATAAATCACTCTCTATATGAGGTGCGTCGGGCACCAAGCAAAGCAAAGGAAGGAGGTCTATCTACCCTTTGCTGGACTCTAATGAAAGTTTTCTTAGAGTTTTTAAAAATCCTGTTCATTCTTTCTACTTGCCCGGAACTCTGAGGTCTATATGCACAATAAAGTTGTAAACTTTACCTACTAATTGAGATGGCTTGGCTAGGAAAATGAAGCCTCTGTCAGACTCCATTGCTAAAGGGAGGCCGAATCAGGGGACCAGTTCCTGGAGGAGATTTTTAATCTACTATTTGAGTCATTTCAGTCTGGGTGTGGCACACTTTTACTGACCCAGAAAAAGTATAAAAACTAGCAACCACTCGTATCCTTTTTTGGCAAGCCAGATCTTGGTGAATTCACCTTTCCCAGAGTTCTTGAAGGTCTTGCTCTCCCACTTAGACCCTTTCCTGGGTAAGGGCTCTCTGTCTTGGATTCACTCGAGCACAAACCTGGCAACTGGCTGAGACTTCCCATGCTAGGCTGTTGAGACTAGGTAGAGCACTCCTTGGTCTGAGCAAATCAGAAAGTGTTGTGGAGCCCAAATGAGCAGCCTGATGAAGGTTAGCTTCCCACAGTCCTGCCAGTTGTTTGGGGAAGTATGTTCTTTTCCTCTGGAGTCCTCCATCAACCAGTGCTGTGGGTTTGATCTGTGCATTTCTTTTTTACCATGGAGTCTCAGACAGAAAAGTGTCCTGGCATGTCATCAGAATAACAACAGGCCCCATTGGTCTTAGGGCCCTTTGTCTAGCAGCCAGGTCAGAAGCCCAGCCTTGAAGGACAGATATTCATAGGAGAAGCTATGTAGCCTCTAGGAAGGCCAAGATTTTTAAAGTCCTCTTTCTCCAGTGGTGAGAAGCCTTCTTTTTCATTAGACAATTCTGTGGACATGCCCGATAGTAAGAAGCATGTATTTGATGATGCTTTTTTCCCATCTCAGAGCCTAGGTCAGATCCAACAGTCCTGCTCTCTGGCTGAGGTACACTGCTTGAGCCCAAATTGTTTCAGCTAAAATAACTGCTTCGGCTCCCACATACATGGTTTCATCTTTCATCCCATGACAGTCATCACCAGGCAAGAGTCAGTCATGCTGAGGTCTGGTAACCTGTTCCAATATCATGTCACCACCCCAGGACCCAGGGACCATCACAGAAGAAGGGCCCCAAAGACTGACGATCCAAAGGTTGAGAAGGACTAGAGACGGCAGCATCTTCCAGACATGACAGAACTCCCACACTCATGAACCCACAGCATCTTCCAGCCGAGACAAGACCCCAACGCTCAGAAACCCACAACAGCTGTGGTTGCTGCACGGGATCTGGCCAGTTGGCCTTCCCTCACAGAGAGTAAAGAGTTCATGAGCCCTACCCCTAACTGAGAACAGATAGACAGTTGGTGGCTTTTGAAGAACTGAAAGTTGGCTTTCTTTAAGGAGCACAGAGGCTGACATCACACCAGGGAGTACATGGCAGCACCAACTAGATTTGGTGGACATGAAGTTGGGAAGGGGTGGATCTGGGAGGGTTTAGAGAGAGCAGTAGAAGCATGAGTGTCATCAAAACATATTGTAACAAATTCTCAAAGAACTAATAAAATGTTATATTAAAAAGCTACCACAAGCATATAGCTTATTCTACCTGGGAGGGAGATAAAGGCAGCTGAAGTTTGGGCTTCTAAAGATTTTATTTCATATACTCATTTGTTTTGTTTGATGGCAGGGTGTGCATATGCCTCAGCATACATGTGAGGTGAAAAGTCAGCTTGCAGGAGTCTGTTCTCTCCTACCCTGTGAGTCCTTGTGATTGAGCTCAAATCATCAACATTGGCAACAAGTGCCTTTACCCATCAACCATCTCACTAGCTCATGAGTTTGTCTCTTAGAAGCTCTGAGACAGTTGGGTAGTCAAACCCCAGCACTGGCTTTACTGTTCCCATTATTTAATGGCAGGACGCAAGAGCACAGATTGTGGTTCTGGGATAGAATACCTAGTCAGCATGCCCAAGGGCTGGGCTTTGATTCTCCATCACAGAGAGATGCTATAGGCATGACCTCCTGGTGTTTACATGTCTGAAACACAGCCTTGGCTAAGAAATGCTCTGAACATTGTCTGGCCAATAAGATCTGGCAATGAAAAGGCTTATCAAATTTTGATGCCTGATAAACCCAAGGTATCCGCAGGAGGTGGCTAGCCTTTCTGAACTTTACCTTTTCCCCATTTTTATTGATTCATTCTGTTATTTGACAATTTCATACACATTTTTTTAAATGCTAGTATTCCCCTTCCCCCTCTTATTTTCCTTTTATCCTTTATCCCAACCCATCCTTACTGTCCCTCTCCCAGACTCATGATCTTTGGATTTGCTTTGTTACCATTTACTTTGACCAGAGCCCTCTAAACTGGGACTATGTGTTGGAGCTCACTGGGGTCATCAGTGGGTACACAACTGGAGGCAATAACTCATCCTTTCCCCCGAGTCTGTAACAAATAGTTCAACAATGAAGGGTAGGACCATCTGCCCTGTACCTCTGCAGACCTACTATGTGCATTCACAGCTGCTCTGGGTTCATGGTTGAAGTGGCTGTGTCTCCCCCTGAAGGTGACATTTCTGTCCATCTCTGACATTCTTTTGTCCCCTCTTAACAGTGTTCCTTGACCCCTAGTAGGGATGGTATGAATGCCTTATGTAGATCTCAGTACTGACCTGTCACTTGTTCTCAGCACCCTGCACAGCCATGAGTCTCTGCTTTCATCACCATTCATGAAAGACTTTGCAGGTGAAAGCCCAGAGTGGCATTTGTACGTAGATGTAAACATAAATATTTGGAAGGAAGCTTGATTCTGTGTCAAGATAACCAAGCAACAGTATTTGGTCCCCTGTGATGGACTATGACTTCTCCATCCTTGGGTTTTGATGGGCTTACAGTACCAGACATGGATTGTAGAGTGGACTTTAAATCCAATCAGAGAGCAGTTGGTTACCTCATATCAGGGGAGCCACTACTTGTGCAAGTGAGGACATCTTGCTGGTAAGGTCAGACTAATAGATAGGATTCATAGCTGGGTGGGACCACTGATGTTTTCTGTGACTTAGCAGCCAGTACAGCACCTTTCAGGACTATAAAGCTAGCCTAAGCCCCACATTTTTATGTCATTACATGAGCATCTCCCAGGGACTCATGAGCAAACACCTATTCACCCCAGATAGGGCGCCAATAACAGACCAAAGTGACAATTCCACTCAAGCCCAACTTGGTGAACCAATGAGTTTATTGGACTTAGTGACAGGAGAATTGGTGAAGGTAACTTTCAGGGGTGTAGGTAACCCCAAAACATCCTTACCAACAAAACATCTCACCCTTGAATGGATGACAGCTTCCCCATAGTGACAAATTTAACCTCTGTATGCTCTAGCACCTCCAGGACCACATACAGCTGGGGCACAAGAGGGAGAGGCTGAGCCCTGAGGAGATGAGCTGATGATCTGGAGTCAGACCCACCCTCCATCCCTTCTGCACATCTCCTTAGTTCCCCTTAGCATCCTCTCAGGTGGAACAGGCTCATGAGTGCTTTCACCACAGCATCAGCAATGACAGTCCCTTGTTGCACAAACTCATGCTATACCTGAAGGTCCTCTGTGACAAGAATATATAAATTTAAATGTTTTGCTAACATATGTCAACTGTGAATAAGAATGGACTTGATAATAACATTTTCGTCCATGTTTTAGTTACTCTGATCATATTCACCCATATTCTGTGAGGGAATGTCAGTGGGCCTCTTCTCTATGGTCTTTCATGGAGTCACTATGGTTCCTTCTGATGAAGATGGAAATGGCTGGTATGCTCAGAGAACAGCACTCCACAACTGACATGGTCATAGGAGTCAAGTACACAACATTGTGCATGCTTGGCAAGTGCTCTACCAATGAGTACAACCACAGCTCTTGTCTCTTCTGAAAATGGATCTTACAATGTCACCCAGGCTGGCCTGGAACTCACTCTGTAGTTGAGACTGGCCCTGCCTTGGTCCCCTGAGTTCTGCTACACTCAGCTGAGCATTAATTTCTTATCTAGAAAATGAGGGCAATTGCCAATTTTATCCCTAAGGATGCGAGCTGGTTTGTAATGACTGTCAACTTGACATGGATCTATAATCTCCTAGGAGACAAGCTTCCATGCACACCTGTGAGGGATGGCCTAGGTGGGAGTAGCCTTTGGCTGTTCCTGTGGTTGGTTACCTTGATTAGGTTTAATTAAAGTGGCAAGAAACATGCTAAATATAGGTGATGCTACTTACTGACCTGAGGACCTGGACTAAATAAAAAGGAGAAAGCAAGCTCAGCTCAGGCACTCATTGCTTTCTTCTTGGTGACAGCAGATGCTGCTTCCCTGTTGTCATGATGAGCTGTACCCTAAAACTGTGAAGCAGTTTAAGTTGCTTCGTCAGTTGTGCCAATGAGTTCAAGGTCCTCCCACACTTTTTCTTTTAACAGATTTTGTGTGTCTGGTTTTATGCTGAGGTCTTTAATCCACTTGGACTTTAGTTGTGTGCAGGGTGATGAATATGGATGTATTTGCATTTTCCTACAGGTAGATATGCAGTTGGATGGGCATCATTTGTTGAAAATGCTATATTTTTTCCCACTGTATGGATTTGGTTTCTTTGTCAAAAATCAAGTGTCCATAGGGGTGTGAGGTTTGTTTGTTGTTGGTTTTTTTTCTGGGTCTTCAGCTCGATTCCATTGATCAACCAGCCTATTCCTATGCCAGTATCATGCCAGTTTTATTACTGTGGAGGTCAGAGGAAAACTGCTGGAGTAGGTTCTCTGCTTCCATCATATAGGTTCCAGGGATGAAACTCAGGCTATGAGGCTTGGTGGCAAGTGCCTTTACCTGCTGAGTCATCTTTCCACTTCTTGTCAAAGTGTTTTCTCTCAGCAATAGGATAAGAAGGTAATCAGTCCCTAGAAAATGGCATCTGGGGCTAATGCACTGTGTGTGCTCAGTGAAGAGCATTGCCCCTAGTCACTGGATGAACGATGTTGGCACTCTTGGCACCTGAGTGTGGGCAACCATTTCTTCTCCTCATTGTAGAATATACAAACAGCCAGATCCAGGGGAACACAGACTATAGTCAGAAGTGTGACCCGGGCTTGGGTTGAGATAACGTCCTTCTAGAGGAGCCAATGTGTAAGACGAAACCTAGAAAATCTCCGGTCTGGTATCCAGCCTAGGGAATGGTATGAGCCTAATATAGACACAGGCATGCCCACAGGCTAAGCAAGGCCATCACTCACAGGCAAGCACAGAGTCCTGTCTCCTAGGTCATTTTAGATCCTGTCAGTCGAGCTAAGCATCAAGGCTCACACAGATGCCATGAACTTCAAGAAAAGCTGGATTCTAAAGAGGAACTTTCCAAGCCCTTTCCCCCAGCAAGATGGCAAGGTACGACCTGACTACTAAGATCACGAACTTTCTGGATCGGCACCTGGTGTTTCCACTCCTTGAGTTTCTCTCCATGAAAAGGGTACATAATGAAAAGAATTACCACAAGGAAAATTGGATCTTCCTAGACTTTGCAATGGATGTCTACAAAAACCTTTATTCTGATGACCTCCCTCATGCTTTGTGAGAAAAAAGAACCACAGTTGTCGCTCAGCTGAAACAGCTCCAGGCAGAAACAGAACCAATTGTGAAGATGTTTCAAGATCCAGAAACTACAAGGCCGATGCAATCGACCAGAGATGGTTCACTACCTGTCAGAGAAGCACAGGTTTAGGCAAGAGTGTTTAGATACACCCTACAGATACACAAAATTCCAGTATGAGTGTGGAAATTACTCAGGAGCGGCAGAGAATCTTTACTTCTTTAGAGTTTTGGTTCCAGCAACAAACAGAAATGTTTTAAGTTCACTCTGGGGAAAGCTGGCCTCTGAAATCTTAATGCATAAGTGGGATGCAGCCATGGAAAACCTTACTAGGTTAAAAGAGACCGTAGACAATAATTCTGTGAGTTCTCCACTCCAGTCTCATCAGCAGCAAACATGGCTCATCAATTGGTCTCTTTTTGTTTTTTTTTTTTCAACCATCCAAAAGGCCATGATAATATTATCAATCTCTTCCTTTATCAACCTTAATGCAACCCAATGTTGCACTGAGAATGTGTCCACATATTCTCCACTCTTTGGCCACTGCCATCATAACAAAGATGTGCAGAAATGCCAGCAGGTGCTGAAAGATCCAGTGAAAGTTATCCAACACACACAAAGAGCCAATTCAGAATCTGTTGAGTGCTTATATGTTAGATTTGATTTCAGTAGCACTCAGAAAAAGCTGAGGGAAGGTGAATCAGTGCTCATGAATGACTTCTTGGTGGCACATCTTGAGGGCTTCATCAAAAATGCCCACCTCTTCAGTGTATCAGCATTAATTGATATGTTAGCAGATCAACTGAATATGACTCCAGAAGAAGCTGAAAGGTGGATTGTGAATTTGACTAGAAATGTGAGGCTGGATGCCAAGGTTCGTTCTAAGCTAGGTCACGTGGTGATGAGGAACAATGCAGTCTCACCCTATCAGCAAGTGACTGAAAAGATGAAAAGTCTTCTGTTTAGAAGCCAAATGTTGCCATGAATATTGAAAAGAAAACTTAATTAGAACAGTAGATCAGAGGCTCCCAACTGGGCAACCCAAGATTCTGGTTTCTATTAAAGGAATATAAAGAAAAGAAGAAAAAGGAAGCAATGAAAGGCATAGCAACCGTTATGTATAAAGGATGACATACATTTGTAGAAGCAATTAGCATGTTTGCTATAAATTTTAGGGAATTTGAATAAAATTGGCTGTGATTTAAAAAAACAAAAGGACTTTCCACATTTCTCCTGTTACAGGATTCCTTTTTTATTTAAAGTGCAGGTGTGTGTGTGTGTGTGTGTGTTTGTGTGTGTGTGTTTGTTTGTGTGTGTGTGTGTGTGTCCATGCATGTGTGTACATGGGGACATATATGTGAGTATATGGCCATATGTGTGCGATATATGTGTGCCTGTGTGCACATGTTTATGTGTGCACCTATGTGCACTCATGTGAGTGTGTGTATGTGTGCATGCTTGTGTGCATGCATGTGTACATGTGTTCATTCTTGTGTGGGGTGTATGGAATTATGTTGTGTGTACATGTTTTTGTGTGTTCATGGTTGTGTGTGTGTGTGTGTGTGTGTGTGGGTGGGTGGGTGGGTGGGTGCGTGCGCGCAAGTGCTACCTTTGAGTACAGAGGTCAGAAAACAACCTCAGTTATGGGTCCTCACCTTCCATGTGGTTGAGGCAAACCTGTCTTGTTTCTGCTGCTCCATAGTCTAGGCCACCCAGCCCATGAGCTTCCAGCAGATTCTCCTGTCTCCATCTCCCATCTTGCCTATAAGGATGCTGGAGAAGCCAGGATCCCAGTACTTGAGAGGCAGAGGCAGACGGATCTCTGTGAATTCAAGGACAGCCTGGTCTACTTAATGAGTACATAGTGAGAACCCTGGAGAAGGTGGAGGAAGCTAGGCACAAGACACAAGCCACCAAATCAGCGCATCAGACCTTCGTGACAAGCGTTTGCTCCCACTGAGCCCTTGCCCAGCCCACTTCTGTGTTTCTCCTAAGCAGACAGACCCACTCTGATGCAAAGGCTGCTCAACCTAGGTTAACTGTGACTTTCCAGCCCCTTACATAAGATGGCAGCTCTTCTTAGCTAGAGGCACAGTGGCTTTCTCTGCCTCTCTCGTGTCTTTCTTTGATGGTGACTCTGTAGTCCTGGCTGTCCTGGAACTCACATGTAGACTCATATGTAGAGCAGCCTGGCTTGGAACTCACAGAGATCCACCTGCCTCTGCCCCCCACCTCCTCCCCACAAATGCTGGGATTAGAGGCAAGGCCATGATGCCCAGCTCCCCCAGGACACTTTAAGATATTCCTGATCATTCAAAACTGAGTATGGGGAAGGTCCCAGAGGTGCAAATAGCTACAAAGAGGAGTTCCCCAAACATGCACCAGTGCTGAGGAAACCACAACCGAGTGCCTATGGGGACACTGATAAGCCACAGCCACTGCCAAGTGTTTGTACTTTCTTCTCTACTTCTCTTCTTAAAGCAAAGTTTCTTTGTCCATGATAATTTTACACCTATAACGAAATATGACCAGATCTACCCCATTTCCTCTTCCTAACAGCCCTATGCTCTCCCCTCCAAACATACCCTCTCTCAACTTCATGTCCTTTATTTATAAACCACTAAGTCCAGTTACTTCCACCCAGGTGTGCATGGGGTGCAGGGAACACATGGAAGCATGGGCACGCAACCAGTGGCCACATCCTCAAAAGTGCATCCCCAGGGCTGGGATGGAGAGCATACATCACCACCTGTGTCTGCTCTATGTGCCTGGGGCTGCCCTTGCATCTTCATGCTGGCCAGGCAGACACGCTTTACTAATGCCAGGTCCATAGTGACATCTTTGTTTAAGTGTACCATGCACTTCAACTGCATATCCACAGATTCTATGACACTTCTTTCTTCGAGCAATTGAATTAGACTTGAATCCCTCCCCCGCCCCCACTGCCACCCCCGCCCCGCTCCTCAAATATGAGCTGAACTTAGTGGCTTCATTCTAATAGGTAGGGTAAAAAAAAGAATGTCACAGTGCCAAGGTGGCATGTGGCTTCTTCCTCCTCACAATGTCTTGGCGCCATTGCTCACAAACACGGTTAGAATGTCTGAGGATTGTTATAGAGGACTTCATGTGTCTGAGCCCATTTTGTGCTGCTATAACAAAGTAATCCAAGACTGAGCACATTACAAAGATAAAGGGTCTAAAGACACAGTATCAGAATTATAGCATGTGGTCAGCTTGTCTGAGGGCCTTTTGACAGATGGCATCCAAGAGTTAGAAACACATACAAAAGAGATCACCTACTGAGGCAGGAAGCAGGAGGTTGAAGAGGACACACACTCACCCTTCCAGGAACCATCCCAGCCCCACAAGTGCTGCACTGATCCCACCCATCTGCCATCCACTGAGACTTAACCACCTCCCTCAGACCAGAGACTCTGACCACTTCTGGAAAGATATGAGCAAAGGTCTACTCACCCCCAGTTTCTCCTAGGTGCTTTTTAATTTTTTATAATAGAAATCACTTCACTGTGAAGACCTTGTGATTAAACAGCACCACAAAGTGAGACCAGCTAGACCCAAGGCTGCACGTCTCAGTGAGCGTGGCTGCCCACATTTAGCAGCCGTTCTGAAGCAGGGACGTCTCCACTTTGAGTTTTACACTTTCTCTACTTTTCATGTCAAATCCACGACAGAACTAAATCAGCTTTCTTTCTGCCTTCATGACTCATGGGTTCTTCACAAAGTACCACCCCAACTTGATGTCTTTTCAACATGTTGTACTGGCTTCCCATCCACAGGGGAACAGATAATGAAAACCAGGCACAGATAGAAAATGAAATACTATTCATCGCTGAAGAAAACTGAAATCACAAAATTAGAAAGAAAATGGATGGACTTGCTATATAATATTAAGCAAGATGACACAATCTAATAGGTTCATTGTTGTTGTTGTTTTGGTTTTTCTTTTTTGTTGTTGTTTTTCAAGACAGTGTTTCTCTGTGTAACAGCCCTGGCTGTCCTGCACTTGCTTTGTAGACCAGGCTGGCCTTGAATTCACAGAGATCTGCCTCTGCCTCTGCCTCTGCCTCTGCCTCTGCCTCTGCCTCTGCCTCTGCCTCTGCCTCTGCCTCCCCAAGTGCTGGGATTGCAGGTGTGTACCACTGCACCCAGCTCAATCTAGTACTTTTTAATAATTGTATTATTAATTTCTTTCTTCTATTCTTATGTAATCAAATGAAATAATAATAAATATATTTTTCAAAAAAAATAGAACATGAAATGGGATTTAGGTGTGTTCCGAAAGCCCAGAGGGAGTTGGGTTGTAGCGGTGCGGGTAGAGGGAGGTAATGGAGGTAGATACCTATATGAAACTTTCAAAGAATAAATTTAAAAATACTGTTTAAGCTTTCAAAAGGAAAGAATTTGTTCTGAAACAGGCACGACGGTAAACCTTTGTGGTCCCAGCACTCAAGATCGATGAGTAAGGCTGGAGGACTAAGAGACGGAGGCCAGCCTGGGCTTCATAGTGAGACCCCCATCTCAGGAGAAGCTGCTGGAAATATGGTTAAGAGCACCTGCTGTCCATCAGAGAACCTGAGCTGTGCTACATCTCCCAGGCTCCGACCTCTGTGACAATGCGAATGGTATCCACGGGACACTAGAGTCGGGTACTTTAAGTGGTGTGCACTGCCAAGGTGGAGTTCAAACGTGCAAAAGAAGAACAAGTATGGGGACTAAAGCAAGAACATTTGGGGTACACCCTGGCTATGAACAGGAAGATGAGAGAGAGAGAGAGAGAGAGAGAGAGAGAGAGAGAGAGAGAGAGAGAGAGAGAGAGAGGCTGAAATCTGAGGCTAGACTACAAGGTTGGAAGGTTCTCCACTCAAGCCCAGGTGCCCATGGACAAGGGGGTGGGAGGAGATGGTGGTCCTGTGGCTGCTGTGTAAGCTGCCACACACACACACACACACACACACACACACACACACACACACACGGGTTGTAAGAGCACCCAAGTGCTATTGCTTGATGCTCTGGAAGTCAAGACCCTGGGTCTTAGGTGTTCAAATCATAGTTCTGGTAGCATCTGTATCCTTTGGAAGCCGCAGGGAAGAATATTCTGGCTCCACCTTCTTGCCTTGTGAGGCTTTATTTCCTCCAGAGAGAGAATTGTGGGAGGTGAGAAGGGTCAATGCGAAGGTATCTGCAGACAAGCCTGGCTGCCTGAGTTCGATCCTTGGTCCCACACTATAGAAAGAACTGACTCTAGACAAAGCAGAATAATATCTCTCTCCCTTTTTCCCCCGCCCCCCTCCCCCCGCTCTCTCCTTACTCGCTGGTAACATGGTGTCATCTATCTAATGTCCCCTTCTCAAAGTTCTTAACCAAACCCCTTCTTCTTCAAAGCCCCTTTTCTGTGGAAGAGGAAATACTTGGGTCTTGACAAGGACACAGGAATGTGGGGAGTCAGAAGTCATCTATCACTGTATCCACCCCAGGCATAGTCCTAGATTGTGAGGACTCTGAAAGACGGAATGTTCTACACACCTTGTTATAACCTAAAAGGTGACTGGGGTTGCCCAGTCTGGACTGCAGAGATCCTAGAGGGACAACAATGGGGGGGGGGCAGTGAGAAGAGGAAGGACCTAGCAGGGGAAGTGAGTTATTCTAGCCGTGCCGCTTGCACAAGCCGAAGCCTTTTATAACTTTCCCAGCAGTGGGGAAAGCACGAGACACTCGCCACTAGAGAAGTCAGCTGAGATGAGCAGAGGCCCCCTGAGCTGTCACTCTAGTCCCTAGGAAGGGAACCAGGGGGACCCCAGGAGAGATCTCCAGGGGAAACCCCATCTGAATTGGCCATGTCCCTCTAGTGCTCCAGGACCTTCCATGGACCCTGTTGAGAGGACATTTGAGCCAACAGGATCCTAAGACTCTACATAGGCATAGTCTTGTCTGGGGTCTGATTCAAGGTCTCTGCTGTTACAATTAACACCATATCCAAAAGCGGCATCAGAAGGAAAGGGCTTATTTCATCTCACAACTGCTAGGTCACTGAGGGAAGTCGAGGCAGGAGCATAAGGTAGGAACCTGGAGGCAGGAGCTGGGGCAGAAGCATAGAAGAACGCTGCTTACAGGCTCACTCAGACAGTCTCCCATCCAGCGCAGGCCCACCTGCCTGGATGCCACACAACCCACAGTGGGCATGGCCCTCCCACACCAATCATTAATCAAGACTTGCCCACAGGAAGTCCCATGGAGGCATTTTCTCAACTGAGGTTTCTCTTCCCAGACAACTCTAGTCTGTGTCAAGTTGACAAAAAAAAAAAAAATTATATCCAGAATATCTGCCATTTTTATTCCTTGCCACATGCCACTGGCAAAACTTGCGGGCCCATGTAGTGGATTCCAGGGACTCTCTGACCAGGTACCATGCAGTGGCTGCAGCACCCACCACCCTCCCACCAGCTCCTCTTTCTATTGCTATCAGCTCACAGCTTCCTTCTTGGTCCTGAGCTGACCATCTGTAGAAAACCACAGACCCAAATTACAGCCCATATCTGAAGATCACAGAAGCACGGAAACCCGCAGGCCCTGAGAGGAGAAGAACCATCACTGCAGTTCTCACACTCCCAGGCTCCACATCCTAGCTGTGATGGTGAGTCAAACTGACAGGACAGAGTCAGCAGGGAGACACGGGGCTGGGGCAGCTTGTAAAGGCATTTCAGAAAGGGTTAAAACTGTTGGAGGGTGATCCACACTCTGAATGTAGGTGGTAGCATCTCACAGGCTGGGGCCCCGGGCTGACAAAAAAAAAAAAAAGAAGATGTGAAAGTCAGAGGGGCCTTGTTAGGAAGAGAGGTTGGGGGGGGAGGAACAAGACTGAAAATCCCTTGTATATGCTGTCAAATAGTTGTTAAGTGGCAACCAATGGAGACAGTGGGCTGAAGACCAGCATTTTTCTCTGTCTCTGTCTCTCTATCTCCCTCTCCCCCACCCACCCCCTTCTCTCTCTCTCTCTCTCTCTCTCTCTCTCTCTCTCTCTCTCTCTCTCTCTCTCTCTCTCTCTCTCTTCTCTCTCTCTCTCTCTCTCTCTCTCTCTCTCTCTCTCTCTCTCTCTCTCTTTCTCTTCTTGACTGTGAACACAATGTAACCAGTGACCAACCACCTCCTCACACTCCCACCAGGTGAACTGAATCCTTCAAACCTCCTTCTCACTTAAGTTTCTTTTGTGAGGGTATTAATTAATTTATCACAGAAAAAAGAAAAGTCACTAAAATACTTGCTGAGCCCACCCCCAACTCGTCTTCTTCTAAGAGCACAGCCTTGGGAATCCCCTAGAATGAGCTCTGTATCGTTTCACGTCTGCTTTACAGTACAACATTCTGTATTCAAAACATTATTTGTATGTATACATTCATGTGAAGTTGTGAATTGAACACTTCAAGTGTTCATTGTGTA
The DNA here is from genome assembly GCF_903995435.1 of Acomys russatus. Classification (NCBI taxonomy): domain Eukaryota; kingdom Metazoa; phylum Chordata; class Mammalia; order Rodentia; family Muridae; genus Acomys; species Acomys russatus. The sequence goes on along the minus strand of NC_067167.1, from coordinate 5,246,396 downwards.
CACACACGGCATCTTTCCATTTAACAAGTATTTCAGAATGCCAAAATACACTTAGTTCTCATTACACATTAAAATTTCGCAGGAAAAAGTTATGGTCTTTGCCTTCAACTTTTCACAAACGAAAGTTATCATTTTGCCTTCAATTGATGTCTTACTGCCACATCTGAAACAAGATCACCTGCATCCCTGTGTCCCTTCCAGAATGAAGACCTTTCTCTAGGCTGTGCTAGGTATCAATTTCCTACAAATTGATATAGTCTACCATAGGATGCTCTTTGAGCCTCGGGATGTAAGGGACCACTCAGCAACTCACAAAGTTCAGGAAGGCCCTGAAGCTTGCAAGATTGGCAAGACCCCCTCACCAAGTTGCATAATCAGAGACGGTTGCTGGAAAGGGGACACTCTCCAATGTGGGGAGCTACCTTCAAGTACCACAGAGAGCTCCAAGCTGCCAATAAATCCATCATCACTCATGCTGGATGACTTTTATGTGGTGCAAATACTGTTGAGTCATCTATGTTAAAGCTTACAAAGCTAGACCTGTGTGCAGTCATTTCTTTGGTCCGTTGTTAGTGCCCAGAGCAATTAAACATTTACTCATGTCTCTTTCCAGGAAAGCCTCACAACAAATTATAAGTTAACAAAGACAAAGGATGCGTGGGCTGAGCCCCACAGGGTTCCAAGTATGTATCCAAGGATGGTTGCCCTGTGGAGTCTCAGAGAGCCTAGTCAACCCCTCCTTCAACTTGTGACATTATGACCTCCACTGAGAACCAAGATCATATAGTCACAAGTAATGTGGTCACCACGAGTCATTTTTCTGGGTACTAAGTATGACACAGACCATCCTCAAACTCAAATTCCCGGAAGCCAGCCTTGTAAATTATTTTCTACATGGGTGCCTTCCGCTCCTCCGTTGCTCTGATAAAATACTGACCAAAACTAACTTGGAGAGGGAAAGGGTATATTTGGCTCATACCCTCAAATAACAGTCCATCATTGAGGGAAGTCAGAAAGGAAACCTAAAGGCAGGACTTGAAGCAGAAGCAGAGGAGGAGCGTTGCTTACTGGCTTGCTCCTTGTGGCTTTCTCATCATCTTCCACCTTCTCAGGGGCAGCAAGGCCCCGCCCCCACTGCAATCATCCATCAAGAAAACACACCACAGAGCTGCCTACAGGCCAGCCTGATGGAGACAGTTCCTCACTGAGGTTCCCTTTTCCCAGGTGGCTGTAGTTTGTGTCAAGTTGACAAGAACTAACCGGTGCATCTGATCAAGGCGTAGAATAGACCAATCAGAGCAGACCCCAGATGCGTGCCCAAGGGCCACTCCTGGCCTCAGGTCCTTATCCATGAGAACTAAATCATGGGGGACGTCTGATACTGTGATGCTTAGCATTGATTGGCAGCTCAGCAGGACCTAGAATCACCTAAGAGACGAGATGTCTGGGCATGCCTGTGAGGCTGCCCTCAAGCTCCTATGGCCGTACTTTCACACCATGATGCCAAAGCTTCACCAGCAAGTTCACCAAATGCTTTGCCTTCCCCACTTCACCGGATGCGGAAGCAGCAACAGGAGGAGCTGCTGCCCCATCCCCCATCTCCCACACCAACAGAAGTGGATTCAGAACGGGATGTGGAGTTGCAGAGGCTATAGAAGATAAGAGTCCATCATCACCATCATCATCATCTTCATCATCATCATCTTTGCAACCTCAAAGTGGGGCCCCAGAGCCACAGGAGGAAGGAGTTCATGGGAAGTTGATGGTAAAAGAATCTCAAGTTGAGCTGGGTGTGGTGGCGCACGCCTTTAATCCTAGCACTCGGGAGGCTGAGGCAGGCAGATCACTGTGAGTTCGAGGCCAGCCTGGTCTACAAAGTGAGTCCAGGACAGCCAGGGCTACACAGAGAAACCCTGTCTCAAAAAAACAAAAACAAAAACAAGAATCTCAAGTTGGGGTCGGGAGCGGTAACGCACACCTTTAATCCCAGCACTTGGGAAGTAGAAGCAGGCAGATCACTGTGAGTTCTAGGCCAGCCTGGTCTACAGAGCGAATTCAGGACAGCCAAGATAACACAGAGAAACCCTGTCTCAAAAAAATATATAATATAAAATAAAATAAAATAAAATAAAAAAGAAGCTCAAGTTAGTTCTTCAGTGTGTAACTGGGAGGGTTGTAACTGCATTCGACTTTCACCTTCCAGATCTGGCCCCATCCAGTCAGCCCTTGACATGTGACTTGGTGTCTCTGATCCTTGCTGTTTGGTACTCTTTTCTTTTTAAGATTTTTTTTTTTTTTAGATGGTGTCTGACTGTAAAACCCTGTCTGTTCTGGAACTTGCTACATAGACCAGGCTGCCTCAAACTTACAGAGAACCATCTGCCTCTGCCTCTGCCTCTGCCTCTGCCTCTGCCTCTGCCTCTGCCTCTGCCTCTGCCTCTGCCTCGGCCCCGTGTTGGAATTAATGATGCGCGTTACCACAACTAGCCCTAGATTTATTTTGTATTAAATTATGTGTGTGCATGTTGTGCACATAAATACAGTCCCCAAGGACACTAGAAGAGGGCGTCATATCTCCTGTAGATGGTTATGAGCCACCCGGTATGGGTACTGGGGACTGAACTTGGGTGTCAAGGAAGAGACCAGTGTTCATTCTTACCCATAGAGCCATCTGTCCAGTCCCTCAGGCATCATTTTTATGTTTTTGTTTATTTGTTTGTGTGTACATGGTGTGTACGTGTGTGTGCGTGCAAGCTCACAACAAGCATGCAGGTGAAGGTATGTGTATGTATATGTGCTCAGGTGCATGTGAGGGCCAGAGGTTGATGTCAGGTGTCTTGCTCTACCTCATGGTGAGATAAGGTCTTTCACCATTTGGGTAGTGTAACCAGTTTATTCCACAGGCCCTCTGGTCTCCACCCCACACACACTGTGGTTACAGAAACAACCACTACGCCTGGCTTTCAGGTGGGTGCTGAGGGGGCCAAGCTCCACCCATGCTTGTGTGTGGCAAGCACTTTGCTGGCTGAGCCACCTGTCCTGCCCCCTCGGCACTCTAAATGCAACTGAAAAGTATAACCTGGAGCATGGGCTGTGGCTAGTGTGTTTCAAGGGCTTAGGCTTGAGTCTCTGAGATGGAGAAGTTTCCAGGGTCCTATTGAGAGATGCATCCTGGGTTACAGTAGTGGCACACACGCCTCGGCAGTAACCATCAGCCCTCTAATTGGACGTAAGACCGGCTCAACAAGAGGGAAACCATGCCTGGTCCTGGAAGCCTAGCCGACTACCCAGGGCTAGTGACCTCCTGGATCTGAGAAACGGTGGGGTCCTCTACCAAACCAGCAGACTCTCTAACTGCATTCTAAACATCTGCCAAAGTGGATGGGGGCAAGCCCCTGAGGCCTCAGCCCTACATAAGGAACTACAGGCAACTAAGGAATGCTGAGAGCTGGAGAAATAGTCTTCTCCAGAAAGGAGCCCTCCAAATGGCTACCTAATACCACATGGTTAGCCCTAAAATCATACATACAAGTAACATTATACGGACCGAACAAGTTACAGTTAGAAGTGAATGCGAGTGTGTGTGTGTGTGTGCGCGCGCGTGCGTGCGTGCGTGCGTGCCTGTCTGTCTGTCTGCCTGCCTGCCTGTCTGTGTGTATGCATGTGTATACATATGCCTGTATGCATGCAATAACAATTAATGGAAAAGGAGGCCATGAATCTGAAGAACAGCCAGGAGGGGTATAAAGGACGGTTTGGAGGGAGGAAAGGGGAAGGGAGAAATGGTGTGATTATATCATAGTCTCAAAAAAAATTTTTTTTTAAAAAAAAGATGCAACCCAAGCACTAAATAGAAGAAGAAGGAGAAGGAAGAGGGAGAGGAGGAGAGGAAGTATCAGAGATATCTGAGGGGACTTGGAGGGGAAATAGAAGTGATTGCCACCATATTTTATTGTGAACCTTTACAAAATTCTCAGAGAGTTTTTAAAAGGATCAACTTAAACAAAGGACAAAGCTGCCCATGATGGTTCATACACATGACCTGAGCACTCAAGATGGTGAGGCAGGGGGATTGATGAGTTCAACACCAACCTAGGCATTGCTGTCTTGCTAAAGTGGGCATGATGTGTCCATCCCACTGTCTCCTGGGAAACTACCTTTACGCCTGTAGACTAGCCCTGTTCTCAGCTGAGCTCAGAGAAGCTTTTGTCAATAGGAGCAGTGACAGCAGAAACTCACAACCGGCCAGAGTGCTGAGGCCATAAATGGGACACTTACACCATGCCTCCCAAGACTCAGAACATTGTGGGAGAGTGGGCAGAAAGAATGTGAAAGTCGGAGGAAAAAGGAGGGGTGCAGAACACTGGCTCCTGGGCGTGGTGCAAACTCGCACTGGCTGTAGCTACCTTCCCAAGATCTGGACAAGATGTTGCCTTTCAACATCCTGTCCCGGAGGGTGGAGGGTCTCATAAGACCCTGCCCACCAGGGAGAAAGCACAGGCAGTTAGTGCTTACTGGGGAGAGAAGAGACAATTTCTTCAGTGGTGTAGTCACTGGTGAGGTGGCCATCCTTTTAAATGACCCCCAATTAAACTCCTTGGGTCATCGAAAACAAAACTACAAACAAAATGAAAGTAGAGAGGGGACTGTTTGAGAAGAGGAGGGGAGCTGGGGGAATGGAGGGGACAGGAAGGGGCAATGCGGTACATGTTATTAAAATGCATCAAGGATGTGTGTGACGATGTCATAAACCTACTATGTACAATGAATGTAAGGTAGCAAGGAAATGCTAAGGAATTAATAAATATAAAATATAGGGAATCTGAAGGGAGAGAGAGAGGGAGAGAGAGAGAGAGAAAAGAAGAAGAAGAAGAAGAAGAGAAAGAAGAAGAAGAAGAAGAAGAAGAAGAAGAAGAAGAAGAAGAAGAAGAAGAAGAAGAAGAAGAAGAAGAAGAAGAAGTCTAAGGACAAAGGATCATAGAAAGGTCACAAGATGGGCTGAAAATGACTGGACAGGAACAAAGGGAGACATTACTCCAGGAGACGTCAGTGACCAGGAAGAGGCCAGGATACAAGGTGGGGAAATACCAGAGGAGATTCAGAGAGGTCACAGGCTATTGCCAACCAGGCTGATGAGAACAGAGCGTAGAAAGACTGTAAGAGCCCGATCAGGCAGGACAGAGCAGACCAGTGTCCTCTGGACATGGCAGGACCCCAGCACTTGTGACCACACAGTAGTGTGGTTGCTGTACAGGGTCAGTCCAGTCCACCTTGCAGCATGCAGGAGGGGCCATGGGACCCCAGGCCTAACTGAGGGGCTGGACACTGATGGCTTCTGGGGGAGGGAGGGAGGGAGGGGCAGCTTTCTTAAGGGATGTGATTTGAGATAGGTCAGCCAGCCAGGAGTACATGGGCTGATCAAGTTGGATTCAATGGGTTATAAGAGAGAGGGGGGACGGGAGGAAGGGAAGGAGGGAGAGAAGGAGGGAGGGTGGCAAGGGAGGAGGAAAAGAGAGGGAGAGCACGACACTGGGAAAGGGTGCGTGAGGGACCTGAGAGAAGTTGTAGGGGTGAATGGTGAGTGAATATGATTAGGGGGATAGAGAGGTGGCTCAGTTGTTAAGAGCACTCACTGCTCATCCAGAGGACTTGGGTTCAGTTCCCAGCACCCACATGGTGGCTCAAAACCATCCATAACTCCACTTCCAGGAGATCTGATGCCTTCTTTTCACCTCTGCAGGCACCAAGCATGTGGTGTAGATAAATACAAGTAGGCAAAACACTCATAAAGTAACGTCTAAATGTTTTAATTTATTTTTTTTTAAAAATACATTGGAAAATACATAAATGAAATTCTTGAAGAATTAATAAAAAAAATCATATTTCTGAAAAACAGAAAAGAACCAACTGAGAAAAGAGGGGCCGTCCTGAGCTCTGGGGAAGGGCTGTCTCTTTATTTGGAGCCACAGTCACCATGGTTACGGGTTACAGGAGACTCAGAAAGGAGAAGTTTGCAAACCCTGTTTACTGCATTTCAGTTTTGTCAGAGCGAGGCAGGAGGCCATGACCCGTGATAAAGCAAAGCTTCTAAGAATCAGACAGGACTTGAGAAATGAAATAGAGGCCACCCTTTTCAGTGTGTGTGTGTGTGTGTGTGTGTGTGTGTGTGTGTGTGTGTGTGTTGTGGGGGGTGGACGCACGCTAGTGCACAACACACATCAACTTTAGTATACTTATCCTGCAGCGTCCCGTTGTCCTAATTGTTCTAATGTATTTTTCATTAGTTCTTTGAGAATTCTCTACATGCGTGTATGTATGCATGCGTGCATGCATGTATTCTAACCATATTCGTCATCACCGCCTGTTCCCCACCTAACCCTAACTCCTCTCTTCCACTCGCTACTGCCAACTTGGTGCTCTCCTTGTTGGTTGGTCTTCTTAACCTCCCAAGTCAAATTTGCACTGCTCACATACAAATGGATGTATTTTTCCTAAGACTGGGGAGTCTCTTGCCAGCCTAGAACTCAGCAAGTAGAAACGTGGGTCCTCATGTTTGTAAGGCAAGCACTAGACCAGCTGGACCAGTTCCTGAGTCTCCTCTTTGTTCTCTTACCCAAAAACCTTCAGGAAATGCAAAGCATCCGCAGAGACACTGGCTTCTAATTAGGAGTTCAAAAAGATCCAAGCTCCGTGGGCAGCGTGTCGCGATCCCACCATCCACCTCTCTGCCCCACTTGCTGATGCCGAAACACCCAGGCTGTATGGCTATTTTTTTCCTTTGCCTGGTGCATAACTTAATAACTTGGTCATTGATACCCACCCTTTAATAATTAGATACATATATTAAGCGTGAAATGGCAGAATCTTAAGGCAGTTAGCATCCCCCTGCTCTTCAACGTTTCTTTTTGCATTTTTCATTTAGTTGTTTGCAAAAGGTGCCACAGTGAGCATGCGTGTGAGGTCAGAGGACAACTTGCAAGAGTTGCTTCTCGCTCTTGGCCTTAGCGCCATCTTCCTGGAAACTCCTGCGCCATGAGAGCGAAGTGGAGAAAGAAGCTAATGCGCAGGCGGAAGCGCAAGAGAAGAAAGATGAGGCAGAGGTCCAAGTAAACCGCCCCGTGCATGGCGGAGACTACAGGAGCAGAAGCAAAAGGTGCTGATGGCCAGGACGCTGCGACAAGCTGTGGGACTGTGCGCCGCCGTCGGTGATGAACTCAAGGCACCTCGGATGCCATCTTCGCTGAGACCACCTGACCAGCTGCCTTCCTTAACAACAAAACAGTCCCTCCGGACCTTTGGCGCTCTGGACTGGTTCCGTCCCCTTGTTGGCCAAGTGTAGCCCGATTACAATAAATCCTCTTTCTCACTGTCTCAGCTGAAAAAAAAAAAAAGCGTTGCTTCTCGCCTTCTGCCACGTGACTCCCAGAAGGCGAACGTGGGTCATCGGAATTGGCAGCAAGCGCCTTCGCTGTGGAGCCATCTTCCCAGCCACCCGCAGCCCTTTGTTTTGGGATTTTGAGACACAGTCTCTCTGTGTAGCCCTGGATGTCCTGGGACTTATTCTGTAGACAAGGCTGGTCTCAAACTCACAGAGATCCACCTACTTCTGCCTCTCAAACCCTAAGATTAAAGGCCTATGTCACCACGCCCACCCTCGGTTTTTATTAACATATAATTAGCCTTGTGGCACAGGGTTTTTTCTGTTTTGGTTTGATTTGGTTTGGGGTTTGTTTGTTTTGCTTTGCTTTGCTTTGCTTTGCTTTGCTTTGCTTTGCTTTGCTTTTTGCTTTTTTCTGTCCTGGAACTCAGTCTGAGGACTAAGCTGGCCTTGAACTCAGAGCTGCACCATCTGCTGAGGCAGGTGGATTATAAGCGGAAAGCCAGCCTCGGCTGTCGGCAGAGTGAGGCCCAGACTCAGGAGAAAAGGGAAAGGGAGCATCTGGGGAGTCAGGCTCAGTCAGCAAAGTGTTTGCTAAGTGAGCACGGCAACCTGAGTGAGCTCTGCAGAGCCTCATATAAAAGTCCAGGCATGGGCGTGAGACTCGGTAATCCAGCCCTGGGGAGCGGAA